>NW_026057580.1:35668787-35767389 GCF_023721935.1 Panthera uncia | reverse complement strand
GTCCAGGAATCTTCCTTTTCTCAAATGACCACCCAAGTGATTCTTATGCAGGTGTTCTAAGATCGTGCTTTGAGAAATGCTGGTCTATGACACTTAAAAATCCTTTGTAAGTATACACTCATTTCTTTGCCACTCCATGCAGAGAATCAGATCTGGATTAAAGAAAAACAAACCATGAAAATCAAATGCATACTTAAACCTATTTACAAACTTGTTTGTAGGACTTACCAAAAATCTAAAGTAACCTTAATACAAGAAAAAGTCACTATTTTAAATATAAAGGGAGAAAATCTCCTTGCTTTATATAAAAGAGAAGAAGGCATATGATAATTGTGCATCTCTCTGATTGGACACATTACTGTAGGCCGGGCATTGTTCTCAGCACTATTTAACTCAATTCATTTAACTCTCACTCCATGGTTATTATTATAACCATTTTATGGATGAGAAAATTGAAGTTTAGGGGAATTAAACAGATTGTCCAATATTACAGCCAGAAAATGACAGACCTGGTATTTGGTCACTGTCTTTCTGGCTTCTAAATTTATACACTTCTTACTTTGTGGCTTTCTCCTCTGCAGGATGCTAACCCAAAGGATAGTAACTACTGTACTCATAAATTTAAATATGAGTTGTATAATCATTTAATAGATATACTTGATTCTCTCTAGGAAGGAGAAGAAATAAGAGTGGAGAGAGAGAGAGAGAGGCAATGAACTAAGAAGCAGAGGCTGGGGTTTTATCCTGGCTCTTGGAGCACTATCTCTGGGATCTTGAACATAGCCCTTCATCTTCATGGTCTACATTTTCCTGACCTGAAAATAAAAGGACCAGACAAAATAATCTCTAAGACCCTCACTGTTTCAAACTTCCAGAGTTTCATGATTATAGCACTTATGAGTCACATCAAACATCACATATCACTCCACACTGATTTGATCATGGTTTCCTTGAAAAGGGACTTGCACGTATTAGCAGAAACCTCTTTTGCTGAAAAGTGGCTAAATAAGAAAGAAATTAAAGAAAATTGCATGCTCAAAACTTGCCTAGAATCTGTGGGAACAAAAGGAAAAGAAAATATCCTTTACCACTTATTCCAAGAATACAGCAACATGAATAATATGATATAGTTGAGAGTAAAGGAGGAAGCAAAAAAAAAAAAAAACTTCTTGGAACAGACAACAATTAATTTGATAGCTTCAAAAACTTAAGTGAATGCAGAGGAGTCCTGCCCTAGGAGTCTTGTCATCTCTCATTTTAGGTAAAATATGAAAAAGCATCCATTCCATGACAGATTAAAAGCAGCAAACCTACCAGAAGGTTAAGTGAGCTGTGCACTCACTTTTATAGAAGTAAAAAGCAATGGAGAAAATAGTAAGATTATAAAAAGCTGACACAATGACTCAAAAGCACAGGTTTTGAAGCTCCTTGGTATGGGGCAAAGGACACTCCAGAGACCAAATGGTGGAATGATAGTGAGTGCTGCCTTGGATGCCAGACAAATACACGGATTTGGATCAAATCTCTAACACTGACTCAACATTTACTGAGTCACCACCAGGCTTTACTTATACATCAGGCATAGGAAGGATGGGAATTAAGAGAGAGAGGAGATTCTTGCTACATCCTTCAGTAGTCTGGGACAAGGGTGAAAGATCCTGGTCGTATGTCATAAAGCCAGCAGGGCCCAAGATGAGGGTGTCAGTCCTTAAGGAAGTGCCTTGGGAGAGGCCTGGAGAACTGCTGCTGACACTAGAAGGTTCTGGAGATGATGCTGACCGAGTAACACTGTGCTGCCCAAACCCTGAGGAATTGTTCAAGGAAGGAAGGGAGTAACCAGAGAGACAAGAGACGAACATAGAAGAGTTACCCATAAAGGGCCCACTGGGCCACCACCACCAAGAAAAGATGCCACCTTCATAGGAAGGACATCAAAGCTTCATAGGAAGGCATCAAAGGATGCCACAAAGTTATAACTTTAAAAATGTGTATGACTTTGGAGTCACATGGACCTGGTTTTGAATCCTGACTAGGCTTGGTCGTTCAGTACCCAGATTTTTCACTCGTAAAATATCTGCCTCATCTCATTGGTGTAAGAATTGAATGAAATATTGATGGCACATAGCTGGACTTCAGTTAGTTAAATTTTTTTTTAATTCTCTTTGTTTTTCATTATGTAAGAAGTTTGGGGTGTACTCAGAAGAACATATGAGAGAAGAGGCTTCCTAGTGGGGTTATTTCGGGAAGTAGCAGGTAGAATGGAACAGCAAGGAATGCCTAATGTCTTGGAGAGATCTCTGCTTCTGTCTTCCATCTCAGTGTCCTTCATCTTTGGGGAAGGGAGACGATAGTAGTCTTTCAAAATACTTCTCCAGGGGAAGAATAATACTTTTCCATCTGAAACCTAGCATAGTATAGGGGTCTAAAATTCTGAGTGGAGTTCAGATACCTGCTGGTACAGGACAGGATTCCAATTTATCCACCTAGGTTGCATGTTTTAAGGGAATACAATTATGTTTTGTTCATCTTTGTATGCTCTACAGATCCAAACAAATAGTAGATGTTTAACAGTTTTTTAACGAATGAATGAATGAATGAATGAATGAATATCCTTTCCTCTGATCCCAGTAGTATCTCTTTTTCACTGATTCCATTTTACAACCATGTTTGAACCATTTCTTAGAAGTTATTTTTAGAAAACAAAGCCAGAATATTTTTGCATTTCAAATTTCTTTAATGTATATTTATTTTTGAGAGAGAGACGACAGAGATCGTGAGCGGGGGAGGGGCAGAGAGAGAGAGGGAAACACAGAATCCAAAGCAGGCTCCAGGCTCCCAGCTGACAGCACAGAGACCAACGCAGGGCTCAAACTCATGAGCTGCGAGATCCGAGCCAAAGTTGGACACTTAACCGACTGAGCCACCCAGGCGCCCTGATTGTTTTTATATTTCAATACAAAAAGAGCAACCGATGAAATACTAGTAATTACAAAAGCAGGCTTAAAATGGGACTTATGTTGGGGAGTAGGGAGAAACTCATTTTTTTGTCCTTCCTTCTCTGGGCACCCCCCAAGTATGTGAAAGGATTTCAAATAAGACCGTAAAAAGGAGCAGAAGGGAACAATCTCAAGACCTGGCTTAGCTCCCAAATCTTCAAGTGAAAAGCAAGATAAAGATAAGGCAGCTGCTGCTGAATGCCACCAACTGCTGATGGAAAAGTGGCAAGCAGAGTAGGCAGACCAGCAAAGGATGAGGCCCACGTTTGTGACATAACTATTCAAACTCTCTTAGAGATCAGTTCAGAGGAACTCTTTTATAAGATCCCAGTTATCAAAAGAAATTTAGAAAAAAAAAAGTAAATGCTTGCTGCCAGGGCAACCTCAGTTTTTCAGGAAAGCTACTCAAGGGAAATTTTTAGCAATAGAAAGCAAGGAAGAAGAAAGGGTTCTTTATAGCTCTTAACCAAAACCAATTTGTAAAAACATACGGGTACTCCATGCATGAGGCACTGTGTATGTTTTGGGGTGGCTGTAGGGATTGGAAGGGGTACACATATAAAATACAGTCTTTGCCCTCTAGAGATTTACAGCTAAGGATTGGCAGTGTGATGTTTGGCAGAAAGAGAGTCATGCGAGGTCATGCTAGGGAAGACTCCAAGGCCAGATTCTAGCTACTGTTGTTACTACTGTAGTGCAACAGCTGAGTGAATATCTACTCAACAAATGGCCTTTAATTGAAATAATTTTTCAAAAACCTTCTTAGTACTAGAAGCATTTTTCATGTTTTTAGAGAAATTTTTCATGTTTTTAGAGAAATTCATTCATGAATGCATAAACAGAAGTATTCGCCCAGTTTTTATTTCTGTGGTTGAAATACACATTAAAATATCTAGAGGCAGCCTCATGGAGATGGATTTTAAGTAGAGACTTACTTAGGTGATGCTCTGTCCATTACTCTTTAAATATGTGGCTAATACTATGATTAAAAGCCCAAAGCCTGTAGCCTTTATTAGATAATGTACCAAAAATAAGTGTTCCTATACTAACACTTCACATGTATTATTTTCTAAAAGCATATGTCATCCAAGAATGACCTCTCAGTGAAGACATTGTTTGGCAACTCCTGAGAAATCCAAAGTGGTCAACCATTCCTCTTAAGCAAACCATTTTTTTAAAAAAAATTTTTTTAACGTTTATTTATTTTTGAGACAGAGAGAGACAGAGCATGAACAGGGGAGGGTCAGAGAGAGGGAGACACAGAATCTGAAACAGGCTCCAGGCTCCGAGCTGTCAGCACAGAGCCAGACGCGGGGCTTGAACTCACGGACCGCGAGATCATGACCTGAGCCGAAGTCGACCGCTTAACCGACTGAGCCACCCAGGCGCCCCAAGCAAACCATTTTAACACTGGTGAAAGAACATTAGGTGTTAGGCATCCGGATTGTCTACATTTGCTCAAACTGGGTAGAAAGCACTCTCTTTTGTGATACAGTTTACGAAGCTCACCAAATTATGCCAGTGAGACTCCACTGCTTTGGGATCATTACTCACATTTTGTCAATAGTCAAAAACAATGCTCACAAATACATTACAATATCTTCAAGAATCATCATTTGCCCCCACTAAAATGCAAATTATGTGGGAGCTCTATTTTGTTTATAGCTATTTTCCCAGTCCCTAGAACACTCTTTGGCTTATAGTAGGTGTTTAATAAACATTGTGTAGATAAAATGCATAAATGAATTTAAATTGCCACTTTGAGGTAGCACTGGGGAAGAGTGGCTAAAGAAGAAGAGGTTTATATGTTTTATGAATAAGCATCCCTGCAATCTCTTCTTTAAAGATTGCTTTTGTTAAAATATAATTTTATCTCGTTTCACCAAAGTTGAACATGTCTCTCAAATAACATTTTTAGAAAACCTAAAAATGACAAATTGTGTGTGTCTGACATCTGACATCCATTCAAGAGACAGTAATTGAACACCTACTATATAATGAGTAATATGACAGCCACAAAACAGTGAACCAAACATAAGTGGTCTTGTTTATGCCATAAAAACGTGAATATAAATTTAATCTGTGGCTATAGACCCAGCCTTTACAAAATGTGGTGCCCAGAATTAATTCGCACAAAGTAAAGCTTCTGTTGAGATGAACAATTAAAGACCATGGAGAAGCCTCTAAAGCAGGTTTTCACCCACTGCGTTTGGTATTGCACAAAAGCTAAATGAATATTCAACTAAGCAAAAAACCTTAAAACAAAAAGAGAAACATTTAAAATGCCTCCTTGATGCTAAGAATAGTTTTTCACACTATTATGGTAGTTCATTCATAAGTAAATAAATGAATAAAAACATACGACTACATGCACATACCATATCTTATACATCCAAATAATTGATTTCCTTTATAAAATAGTTACTTTATAAGGTTATACATTCATTTATTCTCATGAATAGCCTTTTAAGTATTTCAAAATTACTTTTTAAATTTCCTTCGGAACTGTGTCCCATTCTTTTAAATTTACTCAAAGAATGAATTTTATTGTGGGAGGCTATAAAAGGATATTTGGAGTCCCTTATGATAAACAGTATAAATAATTAAGGTGGGCAATGGCATTTGGGTTAAGAACAAGATGCAACTGTAACATACTGGAAATTTTTTTAATGTGGTTCATAATTTGGTTATAAAGGCAAAACCAAAAGAAGAGCTCTAAAATAATTTTGAACAATAGCAATATCACTTGAATAAATAGAAAACTTATTATGGTAACTATTAAGATCAACTCACATTGTCTTACTGAAATGTATTTTTGAATCTCAATATCTTATCCCTTAAAGATGCATTTAAGACTTTATTATTTTTTTCCTAAAGAAATCAGACATAGGACATTGCTGCAAATCTTTCAAATGACATACTTTGAAGTGAAATATAATTTTAATAACAGAGCTAAAATAATCCATGAGCCAATAAAATGTATTCAAATTTTAAATACAATGGGATCTATGTCCCCAAGAAGGTCTATAGGAAAAGAAGAATTGACCTGTGTTTGATCTGATCTAGTTCTTTAAATTCAACTTAGATTTCCCCCCGCCACCACCAATTCTTTATATTACTGTTTTTAATTTTTAGGTAGACATATGTGGTTTGTTATCTATTTGTTTGTGTAAGACCCCAGATACTAAGCCTTCTTAATGCTTTTTTTTTTAAGTAGTCTCCACAGAGCCTAACATAGGGCTTGAATTCATGACCCTGAGATCAAGACCTGAGCTAAGACCAAGAGTCAGACACTTAACCAAATGAGCCACCCAGGTGCCTCAAGGCTTCTTGATGTTTTCATATCATTTAAGAGTTCTTTAGAGTAGAGGTTTCATTTATTAGATGACTTTCGTAAAATTATCATCATAAGTTCTTATAAATATGCTATTGTACTTTCTTTAAATATGTGTGCATATTTTATAAAAATATTTGCATTAAATAAAACATCAGGAAGGATATGGAAAGTTTAAGACAGCAAAAGATTTAAATTTGAACACTACTGTGTGAGAATATTAAAATGAGCTTATCAGCTATCTTTTAATCTGTTATTAATCATATGACATACTTTCCATGTGAAAATTATCTATTAAGCAATTATCTATTTCTCAAAATTAAAATAAAACATAAAATCCACTGCACTATTTTTTCTATGATACACATAATGTTTCTGGGCATGGACTCTCATATTACAAGTCAAATGTTCTCTCACTGTATTTCATCCTTAACAAACTGTACAAGAGTTCTTATTGACTTGAAATAGGTACTTAATTATGATCTCAAGCATATTTCCATGATTTTACATGTAACAATATAAAAGTAATTATACCACAAACATCAATCTTGAACTTCTGAATTTTGATGCACGCTATGGAGAAAAATTATTTGTAGATACAATATTTCTCAAGACTTGAAAAACTGAGAGAATATTAGGATATTCAGATACTATGAAATAATTATTCTTTTTAAGAACTCAGTAAGAGATATCATTATAATTTCATAGTATTAGATTAATCATCATTAAAATACAATAGCATAAACCACAAGAATTATTTTTAAGATGTTTTATAAATGTGATTTTATAATTGATTTCCCCTTTTTAATTTATATGTGTCTATATTTGAAAGTAAGCCATTCTGCAGGATGAATAAGATCTAGAGATCTAACGTATAGTATGGCACCTATAATTAACAACACAGCACCGTGTACTGGAAATCTGTTGAGAGTGAATATTAGGTACTCTCACCACACACACACAGAAAAGGTAATTATGTGAGATGGATAATTATCTTGACCATAGTATTCATTTCACTGGTATATATGTACATCAAAACACAATGTTATACATCTTAAATATATATTTTTTTGGCCTAGAAATAGAATTTACTTAGCAATATTATATTTTATGTGGATTATTTGAGAGGAATAAGTTAGCCACTTTACTCTCAAATTGTCTGGTTCAACTTCACAAAATGTGTAAGGGAACTCTTAAACACCTATTGTTTGTGAATTTCTTTTTTAAATGGAAGTGTAGTTGACATATAATTTAGTTTCAGGTGTACAACATAGTGATTCAACATTTATGTACATTATAAAATGATCACCGAGATATACCTAGCTACCATCTGTCACCATAGTTGTTAGATATTATTAACTATATTTCCTATAAAACTATGGAACGCATAGTTTTATAGGAAATAAATTTACATGTCAACCTTGTGCGAGGGTCATGCTACCTTTTCTATATCATTCTAATTTTAGTACATATACTTCCAAAGTGAGCACAAGTATATACAATTTGTATTAAAAAAAAAACCAACAAAGTAAATTACATACGCTATTAAGCAAGTACATGTCCTCGGCCAAGGAGAGGATCCATCCTCTTCACATTTTAGTGAGAAACCAAGGAGACTCACTACCATGTGAAGGCAGAGAATTGGTCTCAGCAAAATTACATTTGGCTTCTTCTGCTCATTACCCATTTCATCTTATGCTTCAGAACCTTGTCTAAACCTCTGTAGCAAGAAAGTCTTTGTCATAATCAAAGCACAAACATTTTCTGAAAGCCTTGGTATACAAGATTGTAACTGTCATTAACAGCCAAAATCTGCAAGGTGAAAGCCAGGGCCTCAAGGGATTTGGCCTGAGGATTTGGGACAGGTTGGCAGAACCCGTATTGTGTAGTTGTACTGTGAACACACCCAGATACTGTCCAGTTTGTGTGCTACAAACACTGCATGTCTCTAATGATCTCACTGGTAGGTATAGAGATGGGAGTCAGTCTTCACACCCACCCTGCCTGAAATTGGCCACTTTAGGGATGAATCACATTCTCACTTACCTCAGTCCAATTAAAGAAATATTCACTAGTAAATAATTTGGCAACCACTTCTTTGTCATAAAACATATTTAAACATCAATTTTGGCCCCAACAGAAAGACAAATATTTGATGGTAGGAAGAAATACTATGTTATTTAGCTAAATCATATAATTTTAAAACTCTTGCCTAGATTTAAAAAGTTCCATCTAATTTACAAAAGCAATTAATTTGCTCACAGAGACTGTATTTTTCCTCTTTGTAACATTTATTTTTGTTTTCCCATTTCCTTTATTATCTCCTGTTAGAAAACTGTTTCTAGCATTAATTTGTATTCTAAATATGATGGCAAAAATCCATCAGATTTATTGCCCAGACTCCCTGGTGCCCATTAATATGATTCTCAGGATATTAAGGGGAAATCAAGTTTTCACTGTTTTGAACTGCCTTGACATTAGCAGTTACCATTTAGAAACTGATGGAAATTAGCCAGTATATGGAGTTCTGACATATATCAGTTGACAATTAAGCTCTGTATCTGCTGGTCATTAGTGAAATCACCCTAGCTACCAAATAATACCCGAGGTTACCACTATATTTATATATATATATATATATATATATAAATATATATATATATATATTTATATAAATATAATATATTTATACCATCTATATTTATGACAAAAAGAGATTTTTGCATGTCCTTTTGTAACCACATGATTATTAGGCATAAAGTACACAAGCAACTGCTCCTGAGCTACATTAGCAAAAAAAGGGAAAGCAAAGTATTTAGCCATATTGCACAGGACGTTCTATGAGGATCTGTTCAGCGCAGTGGAGGATCCATTTCCATTTTGAACTCTAAAGATGGTGTGAGTCTTCCTACCAAATGGGCTATAAAAAGCTGCTCATTGCTACAGCTCAAGGATGGAGAACTTTAGAGAAATAGAGCATAGCAGTTATTGTAGTGTTGCACAATCATGGCTAGCACTTAATAGAACATATCGGGGAAAGGTAGGAATACTTTAGAAAGACATTATTTGATATGAACTTGAAATCTCAAATATGTAGAGAAATTAAGGCTTAGTAATAAGATCCCTTAAACAAAAAATGAACTCACCAGGAGCATATGTCTCTAAGGTGCTCAGAACCTACTCCATAGCACATATAAGTGCTCTTACAGAGGACTAAATGAAGGCTGTGAGCAAACAGAAAAGATGTAATTCTTCCTGTGGTGGTGGAAAAGGGCTCATAGGTGAGCAGATTTCAGTTAGGCATCTGAGAATGAAAGGGATTTTATCATGTGGGTAAGGGGAAAGAGGAGTCCATTCCAGTCAGAGGGATGAGATGAAGAAAGTCACAACTCAAGATGAAGTGCATACCCTTTCTAGAAACAATACAGGAATTATGTAGAGTGCTTGTGTTTAGGGTCATAGGAAGGATTGGATATAAAACTAGGAAGGCAAAAGAGTTTGGAAATATCATTTTAAGGGATTAAGTTTTACTGAATGTAAATGGGAAAATGTCTTTGAACATTTTTGAGAAGGACAGTGACATGAGCATATCTAGTCTTTATGCCCTCATGTAAGACAAAGAGCCCCATTTGGCCTTAGACTATTCCTTGAACCTAGAATGCACACACAATAAACTTAATGTTTTTTATTGATTAGCTAATATTCACACTGCTAAATGTGGAATATCTGGAATATGGAATATCGACTGGAAAAAAAGGGAGACTAGAGGCACCAGAAGTCCTTAGGAGGCCTTGCAACTGTCAGGAAAGGGGAGTTATCCAATGAATCATGACAGGGGCCATGTGGTTGAGAGGTTGGGTATCAGAAGGAGAGGGATTTTATAACTCAAAGGAGCAGGTAGGTAAAAGGTGATAAGAAGGCCTTGAGGAGGAGGAAGAGGTGTGAGGGTTGTGGGGGGTGGGGGGCAGAAAACAAAAAGAAGGGTGATTGGGTGGGATACCTTGAGTTCAAAGCACCTTTTGGATCTTCATGTGGAAACATCCAATGTGGGGCTGGTGCTTAGGAGAAGTCAGCTAAAGATGTTAAATCCAAAGCCAAAAAGTTTGCCTATATTTCAAATGTGTGACTTGATATCAAGAATTGCATTTCATGCTAAATAGCAAACTCAATCAGCATTTTATATCTACTTCCCACCATCAGGATTTAAGTATCTATTTATTTATTTATCCTGTAAATATTACTGAGCTCCTGCAATATGTCAGGCATAGTTTTGAGTGTGAGGATGCAGCAAAGCTGAGAGAGACAATGTTCTTGTCTTGTTCTTATTTTCCGTTGGAAGATAATCCAAGACCAAATAAAGTAAAAAACATATAATAAAATTTCAAGTAGGATAAGTGTATTGAAGAAAAATAAAGCAGGGAGGAAGAAACAGAACTATCCTTAAACTAAATATTTATAATCCACAGTTGGGATCAAAACCAAGGACTACTTAATGACTTTTCTCCTTATTCTTTCTATTGCTAATAATGAATAAGAGTCAAGTGGGTCATCTACCTCAAGAAAGAGGCCATTCAGAAGAAATGGAGAGGCAGGATTTTCTGCTGAATATTCTTGATCTCTCAGTTGAGGTCCATGACCCTAATTCAGCTATAAGAAAACTATGGTCATGAGAATAAGAAATGTCCCCAGATGGTTCCATATAGCTCTTCTGCAAGGTGGAGAATCTATATGAGAATAACTAGGATTACACAAAATATACTCATAACTTTGGAAATTAATAAATTAATTAATTAACCAGTCTACATTTTTTGTAGACAGTATACAGGTAGTGAAATAAAATTATTTTTTTACCATTTATTCAGGTCTTAATTATGACTTATCATGTGGTTATTCATGAAGCTAATAAAGTCTTTGTTATGCAGAGTGTAGGGAAGCACAGAGTGAAATAAAAAGAGGGAGGGGAGGAGATAGTAAGGCAAAAAGCGGTTGAGTTTTCATCCAGAGAGAAGACTTCAAATGCATTTGTCAAGAAAAGCTACTGGTGTTCCATTACTCAAATACATTATTTGCAACTGTCGTTATGATCATAAATTAATTCATGGAATGATGATGAAATTATATACACACCCATGCTGGGAATGTGTCAGAGATGTGGTTCCAAGAGACTGTTATTATCTGAGGTAAATCCTGCACATAAGAAATCAAATCTTTTTTGATTCAAAGATTGACAACAGTGATAAATAAATTCAAGTATTTTAAAGCTGTTAGGATTCAGAAGTGTTCATTCATGGGCTACGCTTGCTGCTGCATGCCACTCACTGCAGAGGATGAACTCACCTTTCTTCCTGAAGCACTCTTCCTCTGGCTACCCGTACCTACCTCAGACTTTACTGATTTTCTTCTGACTGTTCCTTCGTTGCATATCTGTAAGTTCTACCCAGCCTATGAATGTTTCTTCAAGGTTTCATTCTAGACCTATTTCTCTTTTCATATGAAATGCTCTCTGTAGGTAATCTATTAATTAATTCATTCAACACATATGTATTGAGTGCCTCCCATATGTCAGCACTGTTCCATGCACCTGGGATACATTTGTGAACAAAACAAATAAAATCCCTGTCTCTAGAGAACTGAAACTACAGCAAGTTTCAATTACTATATATATGCTGGTGAACCCCAAGCTTATATCTCCAGCTTCCATCTGTTTTCTGAGCTCCAGATTTATCCACTTACTCATTCTCCACTTGGATATTTTAGAAGCATCTCAAATTCAACATGTTCAAAATGGAACTGATTAGGTTTGGAGATAAAATTATGAATTCAGTGTTCCCTATCTCAAGAGTGGAATCAACTTCCTTCCATCTGCAAGGCCCAAAGATGTAGGAGTAATCCTTGTCCTGTCAGCTTCATCCGCAACTATCTACTTCTCTCCATCTTTATTGCTTCCTTTCCAGTCTAGTCTACTTCACCATCCCTCTGGGACTTTAGAGTGGTCTCCCTGCACTCATTCTTTCCCTACTCCAATTTTCCATAACCAGATGATGTTTAAAAATGCCAAATCTTTTTGATCATATGAGCCCCTTTAAGATAAAAGCCAAAATCCTTCAGAGAGCCTACCAGATCTTGTATGATTTACCTTCCCTCAACCTCTTCCATCTCTCCATGTGCGGTTCTTATCTTTGCTCTCAGAGCTGCAGCCAACAGGCTTTTGGAATCTCGAACACACTATATGCTTTTCAAACATAGGGTCCTTGCACATACTGTTACCTTACGCTACTTTAAGTGGTTAACTCCTATATTTCCTTCAGTTTTTGGCCCAAAGGTCACATCCGCATGGAAGCTGTATCAGTCTGCTATTGCTTTTGTAAGAAAACATTACAGGCTGGGTGGCTTAAACAATATAAATTTATTTTCTCACAATTCTGGAGACTAGGTGTCCAAATCAAAGGGTTGGCAGGTTTTGTTTTTTCTCAAGCACCTCTCCTTGGCTTGCAAATGGCCATCTACCTTCTCACTGAATCCTAACATGGCCTTTTGTCTGTGTGCATGGGTCCCTGGTACCTCTTTGTATTCTCATAAAGATACCAGTCTTATTGGATTAGGATCTTACCCTTCTACTTCATTTACCTAATTACCTCTTTCAAGGCCTTATCTTCAAACATGATCACATTGGGGAATTAAAACTTCAACATATGAATTTGGGGGGACACAATTTAATCCCCAACAGAGGCCTTCTCTAATTCCCCAGGTTAGTTTAGGCTCTCAGTTATCTGTTTTTTTTAACACTGGTATTTGTTATAAAGCACTCTGCACAGTTTGTAATAACCAAAGGTATTTGCCACATAAAAGATCTAGCCCCTTCCTATCTCTCTGATCTCATCTTCTACCACTCTCCCTCACTCACCCCATTTCCCTTGTGGATTCCCTAATATGTCAGTCACTTCCTGCCTGGAATTCTCTTCTCATGACTCATTCTCTTTCTTCATTCAGGTCTCTGTTCTAACATTTCCTGACCACTGTGTCTTGAAACATATTACCCCAATCCCCAAAATCTTCTATGCCCTCATATAACTTAATTTTTCTCATAGTACCACCTGTCATGATAACATCTATCTATTTTTATTTGCTTATTGTTTTTTTGCCTGCCAGAAGGTCAGCTTCTTAGGTTTTGGCACTGTGTCCTCCAAGTCTAGAACATTTTGGAAAAACAGGAGGCACTCAATGCATGTTTCCTGAATGAATAAAAAAATGTCTTTATTTATATAATTATTTGATCTTTATCTACTTGCCCTATCAGACTGTAATCTCTGTCAAACAGGAAGAATGTGTGCCCATGCTTACCAGTGACTGGGCATGTAAGACTAGTGGCTGGTACATGGGATATTCTTTTTATATTCTTAGTAAATTCTTAGTAAATTTATTTTTAGTAAATATTTGCTGAATGAATGAGTAAAAAGAAATAAAAGCAAAAGTAGTGCAAGTTTATAGAAAACATCTTGAAACAATTTGCAGAACATGAAGAGAAGTTGTGGCATTTCTAGCTATTTCACAATTCATTTTGATTTAGCAGGGGTGCACCCTCAGTTTAAACATGCTTTTCTGGGCCAAATCTCTGTTAGTGGCCATAAAACTGCCATCAGAGTGCTATGAAAATTACAGGAAAAGGAGAATAACAGTATTTTTATTTCTAGAAATATTTCCTTTCCAAGGACCAAGAGTAATCCCAGATTATTATTTATTTGGATGGTCTTTTAGTTTGCCAATGAATGGGATTCCAGAACTAAATTATTTAGATGTTTTGCATGGATTAAAATAAAGGTCTTAAAAACAAGGCAATAAAAGCACACATTTAGAGTGACTCCTACTCCAAACCAAGTAATTTTTTCTATGCTTGTTTTATTTTTGGAGGATTTTGAAAGGGAGGAAAACTGATCAATATTATATTTAGGTAATATATTATTTTTGAATGTGTCACGAATAGGTGCAACAATAACATTATATGTAATATTTGTAATTCCATAGAGAATCACGTCCTTTCTCTCCAAAAATACCCTGATAGCAACCCAACTACTTATTGAAAACTACATGAGTCAAAAGAGGAACTATAATTTTGCTATTTTGATTTGTCCCTCCATTTAGAAGAAAGTTTGAAAAAAAGTATTTGTTTAATAAGTTCAAATCTAATATTTTTTCTCTCTTTGCAATAAGGTAAAATTCTGAATAATTTCATGTCTTTAAGAACATCTGAAAGAATTTTCCTTTTCACATTTCAAATTTTTTCTCAATTTTTTCCTACCCTGACTCCCTTTAATTTCATATCTTAATACATATGAAATATGTGTTAATACATGCAAAAAGTCAAATTTATGAATGCTTTGACACTTAGTTGTAATTACAATTTCAATATCAAAACATATGTTGACAAAAACAGAAGGTAATATGAATAAGAATGAGTAAAAACTGCTGAGGAGCACAGATCAGAGTAAATTTAGGATGAAGAAAGTTGTAATAAAAGGAATAAGGTGGTCCCTACCATGTTTTGATAAATGTGGTGTAGACTCAGTTTCTGTTGGATCTTATTGTGTTGGTAGCCATGTGAATATTTAAAGAAGTGTTTTTAAATCACCTCTGGCTGTCTTTGGAACATTTATTTGATCTTCCATTAACAGTGGTAAGAAGAGAAGAAATGCATACAATGGCATTCCATGGCCTAATCCCTAAAGGTTCTTGCTTTTGAGGAAATATATAAGATCTTAGATTGTTTACTGTGAAATTTAACACCTATTTTGGCAGGATTTCTTAACTTCAGCGCTACTGACTTTTGGAGGGTTGGGATAACTCTTTGTTGTGTTCCCGTGCACTGTTAGAATGTTCAGCTGCACTCCTGGCTTCTGCTCATTAGACGCCAGTAGGATCTCCCTCCCAACTGGGACAAGTAAAAATGTCTTCAGACATTGCCAAATGTCCCATATTGCCCCGATTGAAAACTACTGCTTTAAAGTTTCATAATGATCCTTGTAATCTACACTCAATAAATGAGTATTTCTTGAGGACCTGTTATGTCTTTTTGTGTTCTAATGAGGATTAAGAGAAGAATATGACATGGCTTCTTCTCTTAAAATGCTGAGTCCATGTTACAGAGACAGTATCACTGGAGTACAATAGAAAACCTTTATCACTAGTTCTAGATGTCCTGTATTGCTAATAAATACCTGAGTGACTTAAAAGAGTATCCAGAGGGGAACCCATGGGGGAGATTTCTTAAAGGCACGACTGGGCATGGGCTCTGAAGACTGGATGAGATTTGGAAAGACAATATTAAGAGGAAAGTACATTTCGGGTGTCATGGACAACATATTCACAAAGGTCCAAAGCAAAAATCTGGGTAAAAAGAGTATAAGAGAAACTAAAGAAATAGATAAAAGGTAAGAACTCTTTAGGAGCTTATAGAAGGCAGTTACTTTGGAAATATGACAGGATGTCGATGGGGGGGAAATAGAAGGTCTGGCTAAGCAGGAGGTGTATTTCTTAAAAATTGATTTCCTTAAAAGCAGTCTAAAGTTCTGGATGAGTGGTTTAACAGCAGATGATGAGACTCAACAAAGGTAGGGACGACAGCTTTAGGATTGATAAGAGAAATGGAGGGGAAGGTCTGAATCTGAAAACAAGAAGAGCTATATAGTTTTGGAGCTGATTTTGGGTAAAAGGTCAGAGTCAGACTGTTCAGACTGTACTAGCTGATTGAGTAAATACTATGTCACCTATAGACCCTGAACACTTGTCCACTTGCTTTGGAGTGCTAGTAGAAAAAGTATATTTTTGATTCAGATTTTATTAGTCAGTTTTATAGCTACTGAACAATTAAACATATACATATAAAATTTTTAATTGGTAACTCGTTTCTATTCTGTCCTTGATTAACTATCTTCTGATTAATGTATACTTTAAATTCCAGGAGAATCATGGAATGAACTAAACATTCCTAAGCATTTTATCTTAGTTATAATTTATCTTAAGGGCTATTTTTGGATATTTTTCAATAATATTCATTTCTATTGATGAACATAAACTTTATTTCATTTCCTACTATATCCAGATATACCATATAATGATGTCATTTTTAAAAAGTTCTGAAATAAGCACACATGCACGCATACACACACACACACACACACACACACACACACACACACACACACAAACATAATCAAAAACTGGATAATGCCTGCCAGCGAAGGCAGAATTTTCACATACAGAACACTTTTATTATTGATACAAATCGATACTGATTTATATTAATTTAATTAGGCTTTCTGCCCTGATATTAACAAAAAAAGTATCAACACTGGTTCTCCAGTGGATTGGGCAACATCTGTGATTTAAGATTTCACATTTAGTAATGGAAATGGTAATACTTTAAAGAGAATCAGGTGGCTTTGTGAATACACATACAAAAGCATTTATGAAGTTGAATTGCCATTCCCAATTGGAAACCCTAGGTGGTACACATGTCTAAATGGGTATACACAAATGCACACACACTCACAGTTTATATGACCATGTTACCTAGACATCTCTTTCCCCGTTATGGACACCAGGAAACAATTAAGTTAATACATTTTCCCTAAAATAGCTTAAGTACAATACAGGCAGGATGGTTATGCTGGTGTGGGTATCTTCATGTTTATGAATATTAATGAGCATAGAAAAATATTACATGTGGTTGTATTATTCTTTTGATAAGGAACATAGAAAGATGATACTTGCAGATTACTATAGAAAATCTTTTAGGAAGGTACCTTGATACTTTCAAGGCCATCACGACACCAGTTTATTGTGCCACATAGGAATTTACTAAAATAAAGATTTAATTGCTTAATGGAGTTGATGTGCTTTTTCATTTGCTTAATATAATATCAAGAAGTGATTTGGGCATGAGAAAAATATGAAACAAACCATTATGGCCTGATATTCATAACTGATTGAAAATATGAATATGTACATACACAGACATTAACATTTGTTCTCAGATTTTTGCAACTATAAAGACATGCATTTATATAAATATATTATACCATATATAATAAATATTTTAGAACCTATCATGAGGCCATGGGCAAGTATGGTCACTATCTTCATGCTTCTACCATATCCTGTACACACATTTACATAACATTTACTATTTCTATTGTATTTATTTGGTTATAGATTTATTTACACTCTTTGTACTGCAAATCTCTGAGGAATTACAGTTGTAATTCATCTCTCCATCTTGAGTGTCTACCACAGTGTCTGGCAAAGAGAAAGCACCAGTACATGTCTAATGGATGAGTGAATATATCTTTTTTTGATTCTTTAAACAGACATCTTTTAAAATTCAATTATAACAAGATATTTTATAAATTATTAAATTTATCAGAATCTCTCAAACTTAAACAGAAAACATATTTCCATTTCACATTTTATACTCAGAGTATCTTAATGCTCCTACTTTGATAAGAGGAAAGATAACAACAGCCAGATTTACGGTGGCCAATAAGGTGCTTCTTTTCTGAGCCACTCAAAAATTCATTCTAAAAAGAGAAAATACAACTACACTATTAGTGGCATTTTAACCAAATTTAATTTTATGATGTTTAATATTTCTGCTATCTGCTGCCTTATTTCACTAAAATTTCAAAGTAAATTAACGAAGCTCTTTATGCTGTAAACATTTATCAAATACTTTTTTCAAAAATAATTTATGCAAATGTAATACCTCATTTTAATAGTTTGCTATTCTTTCTCTTGTTTAAATTTTCACACACAGAAATCCTCTTTTTTGAGTAAGACAACAGTATCAAAAAGAAAAACATTTTTAATCTTATACTAGACTTCTTTCTTTGATCATTTATTTTAGGGAATTTGAGCCTGTCAATATTATAACAATATTATAACAATAATATAACAAATTAGCTCTTAAATTGAAGTAATTAAAGTACAAAATCTAACAGCTCTTTTTGCCTCAAAAATCAAGGCTGATAATTGGTTAGAAAATCTCCTGCTGCCCAACCTCACTTCTTAAAGGGACACAAACTCCTACAGGAGGAGAAAGTAAGTTTTACAAATTTTCATTTATCTCATTGGCCATGTTTTATTTTAAAAATACTTTGACAGTAAAAATGCTAGGCATATTTTTATTTATTTATTCATTTAATTCAAATCCAAGTTAGTTAACATATAGTATAATAATGACTTCAGGAATAGGATTTAGTGATTTATCACTTACATATAACACCTAGTGCTCATCCCAATGAATGTCCTCCTTAACGCCCTTGCCCATTTAGCCCATCCCCTCACCCAACATCCAGCAACCCTCAGTTTGTTCTCCATGTTTAAGAGTCTTTTATGGTTTGCCTCCCTCTCTGTTTTTATCTTATTTTTGCTTCCCTTCCCCTATGTTCATCTGTTTTGTGTCTTACATTCCACATATGAATGAAGCCATATGATATTTGCCTTTCTCTGATTGACTTATTTTGCTTAACATAATACACTCTAGTTCCATCCACGTTGTTGCAAATGGCAAGATTTCATTCTTTTTGATCACTGAGTAATATTCCATTACACACACACACACACACACACACACACACACACACACCTTCTTTATCCATTCATCAGTCCATGGACATTTGGGCTCTTTCCATTATTTGGCTATTGTCAATAGTGCTGCTATAAACATCGGGGTGCATGTGCCCCCTCGAATCAACAGCTTTGTATCCTTTGGATAAACACCTGGTAATGCAATTACTGGGTTGTAGGGTAGTTCTATTTTTAATTTTTTGAGGAACTTCCATACTGTTTTCCAGAGTGACTGCACCAGTTTGCATTCCCACCAGCAGTAACGCTGGGCATATTTTTAAGAATACTTGCACAATTAAATGCACTATGACATTTCAACCTGCTCCTACTTAAATGTTCTTACTCATAAAATACAAAGTCTCCAAAAGGCAGCAGCTAGTATTTCTTTTAATCTATGGAGGCAATTCTACCATCTATATCTTGGCAAAGTATTTTTCCTATTCATACTTACCAAACACTGACAAAAGTAGTAAATGGATTCAATATAAAGACATACTCTAGCTTTAGCTTCTGCTGTTTAAACTTACTGATGATTGATAGGCATGCAGTGAGTTCTACTGACCCAGGATTCTGTCCTCACAACTTAGCCATCTAAATCAAAGTGAATAAGTAGTTATTTAGGACACCCAGGATGCGAGTACCAAGAAAGTGATCACATATGTGGTAAAGGGCACTGGTGTGAGTGGGATTGGGCTCAAAAACAGAGGAAAGCACATCAGGTGGAAGAAACTGAGCAAAGGCAGAGAGGCAGAAAAGAATAGATGTTATTGCAGAAACACTGACTAAATCAGTTTATTTGGAGGAAAGACACCAAGACAGAGTCAAGTCAGAAATAACTTGGGAGCTGGGCTAGGCTATTGGGTAGGCACTGGAGTGCCTCTCTCTTTGTTTCTAAACTGAGGAGACATAATCAAATCTTCAACTGTAACATCTTCTCTGTAAATAATGTTTATATTTTAATGAAATAGTACAGTAATCCTCTTTTAAATCTATTTTTTTTAATGTTTATTTATTTTTGAGACAGAGAGAGACAGAGCATGAACGGGGGGAGGGGCAGAGAGAGAGGGAGACACAGAATCTGAAACAGGGTCCAGGCTCTGAGCTGTAAGCAGAGAGCCTGACGCGGGGCTTGAACTCACAGACCATGAGATCATGACCTGAGCCGAAGTCGGATGCTTAACCAGCTGAGCCACCCAGGCGCCCCAGTAATCCTCTTTTAAATGCAATGAACTTAATGGAGTAGAAGAAGAAGGAAAAGAAATAGTATGTTTTATACAGTATCACCAAATCAAAAGATAATGTAATAGAATGGAGTTGGAAGTCAGAAATACATACAGATGAAATAATAGCAATCCACTTAAAAAAGAAACCCTCCTAATTACAAAAATGGTAATTCTAAGCAAAGAGGAAACTTTACATTTCACATGAATGGAAGGAACTTTTCCACCACATACAACAATTATTCTCCAGAAAAACCATGACTACCTTTTTTAAAAAGCAAGAACTAGACATATGGAAACGTAAACTCATATTTTATATGTTCCCTTTTTATTAGGAAGGAGTCTCCCTAATCATAAAGTTGATATTGGCATTCATATATAATTCTATACATGATTTTCATGTTTTGGAAAAATACTAACCATATTGTACTAAGGAAAGAAGGTCATTATTGCTGTTGCCTAAAAGAATCTATTAAGCACCTCTTGCAGATATCCCTACAGGGTTCTCACTGGGTAATCTCTGACAAATGAGAAACAGGGCAATTTACAAAGACATAAAAAAGAACATGCATGTTGTTAATGTATTATTTAAAGACTTAAATAATGACTTGCAAATATTTCAGTTTGGTCCTTATGGGTATTAAAAAACAATCTTTTTTGATAAACTTAACATGATTTCACTGTCATTCTATAAATATAAGGAGAAATATTTTTTCTAAAGATTTGTGTTGCATACATTTAAAAAAAGAAGAAAATAGGAAATGATCTTCCCAAAACCTAATTATGATAATGAAAACATATCTAAAAATGTGAAGCTCAAGGCTAGAATAGAAGCTATTAATAAAATTTAAAAACACAACACCTTATGTGCAGTTATCAGTATTCAGAAGGAAGTAGGTAGGATTCAGTTTTATTTTTATAGAAAAGTATGGCTTGGTCATATATTTTAAGGCACACAAAAATGGAGTACAAAATATTGGTGTTTAAAAGTAGCCACAAGTAAACGATTTATTGAATTTGCCCTATTTTAAAACCTTATTTTAAGAGAAAATCTCTTCGAATGAGTAGTTTTACAAGTTTCACAGGAACAGCAAATATATCAAATGTCCTCATCCTGGGTAATTACTTCCTTTGCAGGGCCATGTACATTCTTGCAATCTAACTGAAAATTAGAACACATATTCCAAACAGAACTGGATAAATAGAAAAATGCTTTAAAAATCAGACCAAATGGAGGAATATTTTAAAATGCTGACATGTATCTAAACCACCTGAACTTGCTAGTTTTGCAAACGCTTCTTTGTAAGAATTTAAGTCTGTGTACCTTGGTTCTGGCCAAATGAAATATTTTTTAAGAAATGGTTTAACTAGACATTTTCAGCCCTTTCTGGTTTTGTTGGATTCTTATGACATTGTTTTTATCCCCCCAAAATTAATCTACTGGGGGTGGCAGACACTTAACAAATCATTACAAAGTAACATGGAAGTGGAATAAAGAAGACAGGCGCAGGCCATGGGCTCACAAACAAGGGCCACCTGACCCACCCACATCTGGAGGAAGTGACTTAGGAGTGGAGTCTAAGGGAGAAATTGGAGTAAAGGAAAGAGGATGGGCAGTAAGGGCAGCATGGGCAAAGGCAGAGGATGCAAAGGGCAAGACACTGCAAGTAGTTTAGGATTGCTGGAGTAGAGTCCGAGTTTTAGGGGAGAGTAGATGAAGAGATGGCTGCTCCTGCACAGAGGGGGTATGCTTTGCCCTCATTAGCGCTTGTCCTCTGTCTGCTGAACTGCAGGTCATTGCAGGGCTCTAGCAAAGGGGTAATGGCAACAGATCTGCACCTTAACAGACCACCCTTGTGGCTGTCTTGAGGAAGACATGGAGGAGAATAATCCAGTTAGGAGGCTGTTTAAATAGGAGAGTGAATAGGCTTGAGGCAGGTCAGAAATAACAGGGATGGAGAGGAGGAGAAAGATGAGTATTTTTAAAAGGAATCATGACTGATTCTATGGAGATAATAAGGCTGAACACTTGGAACAACAATAATAAATATAAATAATGTTTTTTCACTTGCGTCTGCCAAAAGTATAGCTTTATGAAATGAAATCTCATTGTAAAGTCACCATTTTTTTCTTCAATTGCAATGAAGTCTAGGGTAATGCATACTCCTTGACAATGAGAATCTGTTTGTCAATGTTCTTCGTGAATGAGTCATGTGCTGAGGACATGGGAGAACAACAGTCACACTTATCTGATTGTTGCACACAGACCTGGGGCTGAGTCTTAAAGTATTTCCACAGAGAGTGAAATAAAACAAAGGGAGTTTTTGTTCCTTGAAATTCAAAAACACATCTTTCTCTACGTGAACCTTAGCTATTTACTGCAACATTCCAAGAACTTAATACTTTTTTTTATCACTTGCAAAAAACTGTTTCCTAAACCTTTTTATATACTCATTAAAAAATCTGTATTTCTTTCAAGTTGACCAATAATTCAGGAATTCCCACCTTTATTTCCCTTGAGCTGCATGAACTGGAGACTGCATTTGATTCCTAACTTTTATCTGAGAAGCATTTCACATTGCTACACAGAATTTAGTATTTTATACTTTTTCAGCCTCACTTTCACCCTTATAATGCATTTTCATTGAAAAGGCAATAGTTTGTGAATACTGGCTTTCCTCTGAAGGAGGAAATAATCTAGGACAATATGTACAATTTAGAACCTCAGTCAAGAAAATAATACTGTATTTGTTATGAATTGTTTTATAATTTTAGTGTTTTAGATTATTCTATAATTTTTTTTAATTTTAAAAAATCTTTTTATTTATTTTGAGAGAGAGACAGAGTGTGAGCAGGGGAGGAGCTGAGGGGAGGGAGACACAGAATCAGAAGCAGGCTCCAGGCCCCGAGCTGTCAGCACAGAGCCCGACGCGGGGCTCAAACTCACAAACCGTGAGATCATGACCTGAGCTGAAGTCAGATGCTTAACCGACTGAGTCACCCAGGAGCCCCTAGATTATTCTATAATTTCTAATGTGGAAAAAACTTAGCAACTTAGTTGAACATTCTCCTGGTAGTGATGTATAGTGATGTAATACAGAGTTTATTTAATACATCAAAAAACAGTCCACAATACTCTTTTTTTCTGCCATATGCATGGAGCACAAAATAATTCTTAGCTATAGAATTCATAATACTGCCTACTTATGAAAGTGTGAAATTTGTTACCAATTCTTAGACAGTATTTTATTTGAAAAACTGGGTCACAGTATTTGGTACTTGCTTATCAGAAGCAAAAAAAAGTTAAACCAAGTGAAATTTGTTTCAGAGGGTCTAAAGTTGTGATAAAAAGTCTTAAATATTGTGTGCGTTTTGGTTAACCTTTGTACAAAAAGATAAAAAATTCAGCTGATTCTTCTGGATTGCTGGCTAAATTTTCATGAGCATAAAGTTCTCACTAAACATGCTTTTACCTTGAGCCTTCTACAAAGTCCACCAGAATACAATTTATCAATCTTCTCAGAGAGTCATTAACAAAGCTACTAAAATTTCCCCCCATATTTTTGGTATTAAACTCCCACCTGGAACTTTAGGTTGGTGTTGATGCTGTACTTCTAAAATGAGTTGACACCATAAATGAACCTGGTAAGCAGTAATGTAGTCAGATGATAGAAGAGTTAACATGTCATTTGATCCCAAACTTACAGGATATCTGATGAATGTGATGATTCACCTGGTCAGTTCAGTTAGGAAGGGAACCTCCATGGAAGTTTAGCTGAGGGCGGGGGGAGGGTCTGCTCAGCCAATTCTCCATCTTTCAACCCAGCAACTGTGATGGATGACATGAAAGACCCTTTTGCAGGCATGAGCAGATTATAGGTCTGCAGTTCATGTGAGATTCCCAGGAGACTGTTCTCACTCTCAAGAAAGAACGTAAGTTTGTAATGGAGTGAATGGGATGTTGTTTTAAGGATAATTTTGTATACGCTATAATTTATGCTTAAAGAGTCATTTGTAAACGTTAGTTCTTTATTGTACTATTTGACTGTTTTGAATTAAATTACCTGTGACACATCTAACAACTGGCACTGTGGTTGAGAACCTCAGAATTGGATATTGTGTTCTAAAAAGAGAAACTCTATCTAAACCTGATAAGTCTTTAAAGCAAACAAAAAAGAAAAACAACTGAATAGGACAGAGTTGATGGGCTTGAATGGAGCTAGGATAGTGATGATAGGGATGGGGATGTTTCTGTCAGGGTTTGTTTGAATAATTTGGAGTATGTTAAAGTTTAAAAAAATTAATTTCTATTTAGCTCTTTGAATGAAGGGACTGGACTCTAAAACCAAACATAACTGGGATTTTTTGCATCTCAGTGTTGCCAGCTCCTAGCTATGTGAACTACCTGTTTACTAAAAATTGTAATAATAATAATAATGCTTTTCTCATGTGACTGCTTTGATTATCAAAATAGCTGATTTTAGTATCTTACACTTATTGAGTGTTCACTCTCTACTGTTCAAAGTGAGACTGTAAATAATCTCATTTAATTTTTAAGCAAGCATTTGAGATGGGTCTAGTTATTATCTTCATTTTACAAATGAAGAGTTAGAAATAAAAAATAAGGGGCACCTGGGTGGCTCAGTAGGTTAAGCATCCACCTTTGGCTCAGGTCATGATCTCATGCTCCATGAGCTTGAGCCCCGTGTTGGGCTCTGTGCTGACAGCTCAGAACCTGGAGCCTGCTTCGGATTCTATGTCTCCCTCTCTCTCTGCCCCTCCCCCACTTGTGCTCTGTCTCTCTCTGTCTCTCAAAAAATAAATGTTAACAAAATTTAGAAATAAAAATAAGGAATAATAAAATAATGTATAAAAAGTGAGGTGTGCAGTATGGAAAGTATGCCTCATACGTAGTTAACACTCAAAAAAATGTTAACTACTTTTCTCACAGAAGTTTAACTTAACAGTGTAAATAATAAGGAGCACTCCAATATGTGAATATTTAGGCCTAATCTATATCATGTTAAACTTTCAAATTAAGCAAAGTTCAAATTAGTCATTTCATCTCAACATAAACCAAACTAAGTGGCTAAGAATGAAAATCATCTCATTAAAAGATCCTGAGTTTTCCTTCAACTCCTCAAATTATAAATTTCTGAGAGTAGCAAGACATTGTTTGTTCTTCAATTGTAATTATTTATATAGCTCACAATGAAGCTGGAGGTTTGGCATTCTTCTAATGAACTTGATAATATAATCAGTCAAGTAGGATAGTTTAACTCTTATAGTTTAAAAAAATTGACCTAAATCATTAGTTTTGGAGATCAAGAGAAGAGCTAAGCAAGGTCTTCATCAGCGGACATGAATAAAGGAATTGTTTAAATCCTTTTTTGGCCAGTGGAGCACTTTGCGAATCTCTAAATGGCAGTTTGTCAGCATTGAGCCACTGATCTCATCTCCAGCCATTGTTAGTTTGAACCTGACACAGTCATCTGATAAATACTATTTCATATCAGAAGGAAGACTAGAGCAAAATTCCTCGCTTCCTCATTTCTTCTAAATTTTCCAATTCTGAAATTCATCTTGCATTACAGTTTGTTTTGCTGCCCTCACCTGCTTTCTTTGCATATAGTTAAGAGAAAAATGTCCTTCCAGGAATAAACCTAGAATTTGTATTCCAAATTTCAGGAGAAGATGCTGAAATAAACACAGCTGTGACCCATAATGAGTTACTTGATTCTATAACTCTTCTACATGGCCCTTCCTTCCACCTCCTGCATCCCACTTGCTCCTTCCTCATTTCAAATGGTGCCCAGAAATACATACGCGAGAAGTTTTATGTGAATTCAGATATGTGAACAATCTGAATAGCTGGTAAAAACAACCATTGTATGAGAGCTACAGAATCAATATTCTCTGCAATACTGCTTCACAGTGAAAAGGTCACTCAATGATTCTTGAGTAGAATGAAATCACAAAACAACCTTGCTTGACTTTAATGATCACCCAATTTATAGCATATTAGTTTTACAGAATGAGTTAAGAATATCCCATCAGCATCACAGTGATGAACATGGCAAGACATGAAAATAAAGAATGATACTATGATTGACTGCAACTATAACACTTTAGAAAGGTGAGTAGCAATAATCTGGTTATCCGCATCTTTAATAGAGTTTATCACTACAGTCACTAAAATGTGATACTGAAATGTCAATTATTTATTAGTGCTAAAATAACTATGTGTCAAATTATGGATGTACCTTTACTCCTTATGCAATAGATGTATTCTGGAAGCAATGAAAAAAATAACTTGGTATTTTGAGTCATATTTAAGATATTGTGTGTCTTTATCCAAAAGTGTTTGTATCCTTCCATTTTAGGGAATCCCCAATATGCTACACATTTAAGGTCATGTTTTAAGATGCCAGATCTTCTTAAAGCAGAGAACCCCTAAAGAACACTAATTTAAAGGACTTCTTAGATTATAATTTACTAAAAGATAGTGTAAAGAGTTGCCATCCAGCACTGCATAAAAACACTGAAGTAAAATTGCAAAGTAGATCTTGCCTATTTACTAACCTGCATCTCTTTTGGAGATGTCTTATTTTTCTCCTGTAGTTATGCAATCCCAATACATTGCTTTAGAACAAAAATAGATTATATAAAAATTATAGTGAGTAAAGTATAAGAAAATATACTTTGCTTCACAAGGTGTCCAAATTAAATAATTTTTCACACATAGATTTTCTCAAGTATTATTTTTATACTTACATGTTTTTATTTATTTATTTTAATATGAAATTTATTGTCAAATTGGTTTCCATACACACCCAGTGCTCATCCCAACAGGTGCCCTCCTCAATGCCCATCACCCACTTTCCCCTTCCTCCCACCCCCCATCAACCCTCAGTTTATTCTCAGTTTTTAAGAGTCTCTTATGGTTGCCTCCCTCCCTCTCTAACTTTTTTTTCCCCCTTCCCCTCCCCCATGGTCTTTTGTTAAGTTTCTCAGGATCCACATAAGAGTGAAAACATATGGTATCTGTCTTTCTCTGTATGACTTATTTCACTTAGCATAACACTCTCCAGTTCCATCCATGTTGCTACAAAAGGCCGTATTTCATTCTTTCTCATTGCCAAGTAGTATTCCATTGTGTATATAAACCACAATTTATCCATTCATCAGTTGATGGACATTTAGGCTCTTTCCATATTTTGGCTATTGTTGAAAGTGCTGCTATAAACATTGGGGTACAAAACATCTGCCTATACTTACATGTTTTTAATAGTTTGATCATTTTTCTAAGATTATCATATACTGCTTTATTAAAATGCTATTTTAGCTGTTATATAGTATTCCACTATTTGTCCATTTCATTAATGGGTTAGATTACTTCCATATTTTCATTATTAAAATCACTGCTATGAAAAAACTTATTCACATTTTCTGCAAATGTATGAGTTTCTAAAGATTTTGTATAAGTTTCTTGGCTCAGGATATACATTCTCTGAAATTTACTCAGTATTTCCAAATTATTCTACTCAATATTTGTCCAGATTTACCTTCCTACCAATAATATAAGAACTCATATTCTCTTTTCAAGTTAAAATGAACAGAACTCTATGTGTAACATGGATGAATCTCCCAAACATTATTTTTGAATGAAATAATTTATTTACAAGTTTAAATCCTCCAAAACAACAGTACATGTGTATATGTGCATATATTATATGTATACACATATATAAAATATATAATTATATATATGTACATATACTTTGTGGAAAAATTGATATGTAGTAAAAGCATAAAAACATTCCTGCATGAGACTGATAGATGCCCACTAAAGATAATAGTAACATTCAGAGAAGGAAAGAAACTGAGATGGGAAGGTGGGCTTCAGTGGTATTTGTAAACTTCATTTGTTTGCAAGAAAATCTGAAGGAAATGATGCAAAATTGTAATACCATGCTATCTATGAGGAACATCTATATTTTCTGTACTTTACTATTAGCTTAAAAATTCATAATCAAAAATGAGAATTGAAAACATAATGGAGCTTAGGTTGAAATTAATGCCCTTTTAAATGGAACTGAGTCATGAAACACTGACACATGGTGCTTTTTTTGTTTTACAACAATGATCATTTATGTGTCCAAATGTCTCCATAGTACTTGTCCTATAACAGAGAATTATGTGGTTCTAATATATTGACAACAGCACACTTCTTTGGGTCATTTGTCCAGGTATTTGCTCTCTGGATCCTCATAACCATTCTGCAAGGTCATCAGGGTACATTATTGCCTTTGTTTTAGAAATGAGGAAATTCAGACTCCATGTGCTTCACTGACTTGCCCACAGTCAATTATAGAGTTAATATGGGCCTAAGTCAGAACTAAAGCCCAGGACTCCATGTTTCTGGGCCGGGGCACTTTCTCCTAACTCTGCCACATGTCCCTTCTACATCTCTCAATCCATGAGAATAAAGGACAGACACAAAGAAAGGATGCATCTGTTACCATGGCAAGCCTTCAGACCAAGATAACAGAAACCCCCAGTCATCCAGCTAGTTTATCTGTAAACCAAGTCCTCCTCCCTGTATACCCCATGCAAGGCCTCTCTGAGGGCCACAGATGTTGCATATTTCCTGTGTACTGTTTCTCATGAAAATGGTATCTTGTGAAATATTGAAGAGGGCAAGTACAAAAAAAAATTTTTTTTTTTTCACTACCCTCCGTGAGCTTGCTGCTTACAACAGGGTGGGCTAGAATGGGACTGTTTTAGTTTTTGCTGGGCAGAAGGTAGCTAACATTCACATGTAAGGGTCCAAAGGAAGAAATTAATCTGAAAATTTAGGCTAATCAATGTTCTCCAAAACCCAGCAAAAAGAATAAAGAGAATGGAGTTCTGACACCTTTAGGAATTAAAATATTTGAAGCTATATTTTTTATTATAGCAGTTCTACTTTCAAAATTGAGAACCAATTGTGAAATAACTATGGTTTTGAGAAAGGTTGAAAGAAAAGTCTTAGAAACAGCTAATATAAATGTCTCTCTCCAAATTAAATCAGTGGGGTGCTAGTTTTAATACGTCTGCTTATTAGCTCAAAATTTGGATTCAATACAAGCAATTAAAATATTTGCCTCTCTGAAATAGTTTAGGTGGAGTCTTGGCCTATGGTGGCACAATTTAAACAACCAGTAATAGTCCTGTAATTCTATGATTAGGGCTTCCTTTAGTGCCGTAAGATTGTTTTCATTTTCCTGTAACGCTTTTTTTCCTTACAGAGAAAAACTTTTACTCCATTCGATTCCCTCTCTTGCCCCTAGAAAATTTCTTAGCCCAGTACTAACAGATTTTTTCCTTGACAAAGTGAACCCAAACAGCATGAAGGCTCAAATAACCTTCTGATTGCAAGTCCACTGGTACTTTTTCAATGTTCACCCTACTTGACTGCTGGGGAGCAGCAACCTCCCCAGCCAACCTCCCCACCCCTTCCTTACCAACTTTTCTGTCTTAAAATGCACTCCTTGACTGGACCCTAAATAAACTTTCCTGGTTCTCTTCTTTCTAATCACTCCTTCACAGTCTTGTTTGCTTGTTCCTCCATCTCCAATCACATATACTGCCAAAGATTCCTTCCTTCTTTCCTGCCTATCTTCTTATTTTACCTGCTTTCCCTAGTTCCTCCCATCCATGGCTTTAATTATTATCTATAAGTTAATAACTCATACTTTTGAGTTCAATCTCTTTCCTGAAACCCTAAACCCAATATATTCTCCATCTTCGTACTAGTGTTATTATCTTCTTAAAAAAAATGATCACAATCCTCTTATTGAAAAATTTGATGGCTAGTCTGCCTAGAGCACAAAGTCCAAACTTCTTATTATTGCATACAAAACTTTCTATAATATGTCTTTATATGGTTAGATTCTAATCTTTTTTTAATGTTTATTTATTATTTTGAGAGAGAGAGAGAGAGAGAAAGAGAATGAACTGGGGAGGGGCGGAGAGCAAGGGAGACACAGAATCCGAAGCAGGCTCCAGGCTCTGGGCTGTCAGCACAGAGCCTGACACAGGGATCGAACCCACAAACTGTGACATCATGACCTGAGCTGAAGTCGGATGCTCAACCGACTAAGCCACCCAGGGGCCCCTCTAATCTCTTTTTTTAATGTTTATTTTTTATTTTTGAGAGAGAGAGAGAGCATGATGGGGGAGGTGCAGAGAGAGGGGGGGACAGAGGATCTGAAGCGGGCTCCACGCTGAGAGCAGAGAGCCCAAGGAGGGGCTTGAATTCACTAACTGTGAGATCATGACCTGAACCAAAGTCAGATGCTTGACAGACTGAGCCACCCAGGCGCTCCCTTAGCTTTTAATCTCAATTCTTATTGCTCCTTATCATAAACCTCACACGACAGCACAGCAGTGCCTCGAAGGTCCTCCTCCATTCCTGTGTATTTTTGCTACATTGACCATATTTCCAAAATCAAGTGCATCAAGACATAAAGTCTGATAGACAGGATCACCAGGGTAGGAGGACTCAGTTGAAGTTAGGACCGTCTTGGGAAACAAGAGGAAACAGAGGCTGTTCCAAGCTGTCCCTAACAGAGTTGTTTTTCCTCTTTGCCCAGGATCTTAGAAAATGTCAAAAACATTCATGCTCACATAAGATGGATTTACAGAATCTTGGGTAGAGAAACACATATTCCAGACTCTCTACTCTGGGAGACAGAATCTTCACTAGCTGAGTTATCTTCTTTATCAACGAATTAATTTCAGAAGTTGAGAGAAAGGAAAGAGACATGCAAAGAAACAGACCAGTTGGATGAACCTTGATAATCAAGGAAATGACCCTGCAGGCAGGTGTTTCTCACATACATCCTTTCACAGCTAAATTTGACAGTCAGGGAACATAGTTCTTCCTCTGTGTTCCTATAACATCTAGTTTATGGCTTGAGTATAGTTCACAGTGTATATTAATCTAAATTACTTGATTTTATGTCCATTTTCCCAGTCTGTGACTCCTGGCGCAGAGCAGATGCCAATGAAAGAGTAATGAACACAATGAAGAGCTTTTGTCAAGATTTTTTGCAATCATAGCAAAGGCTATATTAAAATAGCACAGTTTGGTCAAAGCAATTATGAATGCTGCTATAAACACTTTCTATTGACTAGGAAAATCAACATGCTAAAAACAACAACAACAACAATCTATTACTCAACTGCAGTTAGAGATCACTGACCCCATCTGCTACAAATTTTCCAAACAGCATAAAACAATTATGATGGCAAAAGCTATCTCTGCTTTCAAGATACAAGACAAAAAATTGACGAATACCTTAGTATGCAATTCCATCAGAACCTCACTTGCATTTTTTCAAAATCCACCAAGAACTAATGAAATATTTGTGCTACAAAAGAAAGTCTTGGGCCAGCAAATGGTGCTATTTTTCTAGCTATGATGCGTGGAAATGCAGAGTGCTCAGGAGATTAGGATATCTATCCAAAATATCAGGCAGTTACCAAAAAACTGCTGATAACAATTCTCTTTTTGATTTTCACATCTCTAATATTCCTGTTTCTATTCCTCTCTTGATAGTTCACATTTATACGACTTCTTTCTCTGCAGTTTAGCTCTTTATTTAGCTCACAAAGTAGGCATTATACTAAGGAGGTAGAGTATTCATCTTTTGGCGTCAGTAGCAGTTGCCCTTAGCAACCACCACTTGAAGGGAAACCTTATTTTCATCTGGTAACTCAAAATAGGACTAAAGGGTCAACTGCAGAGCAATTGTAAAAGGCAGGTCTCAAACTGGCAAATTGCTCAATACAAGACTCTCTTTCATCTGGAGCATTCCAAAGACATTGGGAGTTTTGTTCACAAATATTTCATAAATCACAGGGTTTATAAATTGGTTTCTAAACAATACTTACAAAAAAAGAACTATACATTCCAACTTAAAATTTCTTTATTATTGAGGCTATAGAGAGGAACCATATAATTGACACAAGTCTAATGCAAACAGAGAGGTAAAAGGAATAAATATTCATTTCAGATATATTATATCACATACTCTGAGACCTTTTGAATTTACTGATCTTTAATTTCAGTTCAAGCTTCAAGAATCTATATTAAGAAGAAAAGCCAATTTAAGCTCATAAATTCTATGATTAAATAGTTAATCATTCTGGATACTTCTGAATTATTATCTGATACATAATAATTGCTAATCTATTATTAAGGAAAAAATCAGGGATGCATGTAATTTTCATTCTTTTTATGCTCTCTGAACCCTACTTATATATATAACTCATGCACCGTACTCTATGTGATATTTAATATATACTATACGTTAGCATCCTTCTTATGAGCCAAAGAATGGAAGGAACTGGAAAAAACACACTTCCACTATTGTGTCCTAAGATATCTATCTATTGTGGGCTATTAGGCTTTTCTGGACACGGATTCTAGAAGTCACTTTTTGCCCCATATTAGCATTCTAAGTGTGCTTGGGGGAGCAGAGATGACATCAGCATTGACAGCAGTGGCATTGATTCTACACAGGTTTTGCCTCTTCCATGGTAAGTCTTACAGGAAGACACCTAGTCATTGCTAACATCAATGTTTTACATTAAGTCCATTCGTTTCAACAACACATGACATGAAATTTTGCTAGTGCTCTCTGCCCACAACCCTAAATAGGACACAAGCCTTGCTTTCCTGAAACAAGGGAGATATGGCAAAGAGGAGTGGGAAAGGAAGGCACAGATTACTGGAAGCAAATCAAATATTAGGAAGAGTAACTTGAAAATATGATGATGATGATGACCATGAAATTATTAATAAGCATGGGAGTGTGACCACGTATGATTGCATGGCAAAAAGATCCTGCAGAAACAGCATGTTTTCATGCTTTTGCAAGCTACTCCAGCTAAGTTTTGAAATTCACATGTTACAAATGTAATCTTGTACTCTTTAACTCTTAAATAACTCTTGAAATAGAGGATAAATCAGTTACTGAATCAGATACTGTCAACTTCTGATGGGATTTTGTTTTATTTTTCATTTTTCCTTCAGCATTGAGGTTGCATCAAAAATTATTGTTTTCAACTAAAAAACTATAATTAAAAACTACTTGAAAACTACATGCAATGTCATCAAATTGTACTTCGTTTCACATATGTATGTAAATTTTACCTCAGCAATAATAGTAACAAAAAATATAATGAACATAGATAAACTCCAGTTTGCTTAATACTTTACAAACATGAGTACATATGGTCTTTGAATCTTTATTTGAACACAACTTCTCAGGTACTACAAAGTCTGCCACCTCTGAAATTTCTCTTTCCAGGGGTACTGAAATCTTCTGGGGCTCATCTATCACAAACGTGTTCTACTCTGTGCATATAAGAATATTGCTCCAGACCTTTCCCTCACCTGACACTCTTAGTGTTTGGAAGGCACTGCTCAGGGCTCTCTTACCTGTTGTCCCTTATAACACATGGGACACTATGGAAAGGGCTTAGATGAGCGTGGGGATGCTGCCTGAGACTGGAGAACATCTCTTTGTGCTGGAGATTTTGTTTTGCTTTTCCTGTGTGGAAGCTAACTCCATCCATGGGGGAATTAGACTCATGACTTTCTGTCCACCAGTCCCTGCCTATCTGTCAGGGCCCTCACTCATCCTGTCCTGACGGCTGACAGGAGAGATCCCCACACACTGGTGAATAGCTGCACTCTATTTGTATTCTAACCAGAGGGCTCCAGAGGGCTGTCTCTGTGAAATTTATTTTAAACTTCAAAGTTAATTGTAGATGGACCATCAGTAAATTAAGTTCCCAAATGTGAGAACTTTGAATGAACAAAAAATGTTTAAGAACTTAATGTGACATTTTTAATAGTGAAAACTCTTCAATTATTCTTATAGCTATAATGCTCCTCTCATTCTGAAGAATTTTTACTTTATGTGTGCTCAACTTTGACATGAAACATTCCTGAAGGTGAAAGGTATTTACCGAGCTTATATTTTTTAGTAACTCAGGTACAATGAGAAAACCACACACTAAAAGACTGAAATTTTCAAAAACTCACTTTTTTTGCAATTATATTTTATATTATTATGCACCATCAAAACAAATGGAAAAATATAATAAAAAGTAAATACTTTCCACAGATAAATATGGCACAATTTTAACAAAGGGTATCAAGAATGTTGATTAAATGTTTTCTGTAAAACTTTTTTTTTTTTAATGTTTATTTATTTTTGAGAGAGACAGAGACAGAATGCGAGTAGGTTAGGGGCAGAGAGAGAGGGAGAAGCAGGCTCCAGGCTCTGAGCTGTCAGCACAGAGCCCAACGCAGGGCTTGAACTCATGAGCTGGGAGATCATGACCTGAGCTGAAGTCGGACGCTCAGCCAACTGAGCCACCCAGGTGCCCCTGGAAAACTTTTATATTTTATTTTTTATGTATGACCAAATCTTACCTGTCCTCAGATAACCCCTCAACTGTATTGAACATCGCTGAAAAATTAACAATAATTTTTAAATATCTGAAGACAGAATGATTGCACAAGCTCTGGCACTATTCAGTACATATGTTTATTTATAGTAGGAACCTCACACTATCACAGGGATCCTAGTATTTTTCTAGATACAATTCTGACCAGCTTTTTCATCTGTTTTCCCAAACCACGCATGATAAGCAGCAGCAAATGAAAAGATGTAGAGATAAAGAAACGCTCAAAGTAACATTTGGATCCCAGTCTAGATTTAGACAATGAAGGAGAGGAAACAAACAAACAAACAAACAAACAAAAAACAAAACTCTTGAAAGAGTGAACTCTTAAGAACCTTTTCACCCAGGAGGTCTTGAAAGGTGCTGTGTGTGTATAAAGCATGAACTTGACGATATCTCTGGAACCCTTTTTTATTGCCTCTTTTTTTCCCCCCTTTCATTCTGTGTGTTTATTTGTTTTTGGCTTGATGTATAAACAAACAGAACAGAGGAGGGACAATGTTGTATGCCAAGAATGTAGCCCATAAGGAAATGTTTTTAAAGCATCAATGGAGGAGGAATAGAGCAATGCCTGGGGCCTGACAATGCTGCCTGGTGGGAGAGGCAGGTCTGCCCCAAAGGACAGTGATAGAAGTTTTTGTTTTTTTTTTAAAGCTTTTACTGCCTGTCAGAGCGGACAGAGTTTTCCAGGCAAAATAGCTGAGTAATAACTTGGGAATAAACTCAAATACTTTGTCAGCGCGGCTCTCACCCACTATGTGGATGTGCCCTAAAATGGACAAGTTGCTAGGGTCCTGTCTGTCAGTGACCTCAGATGTCAGGGGATGTGGTCTCCACTCTTGCAAAACAAGACCACCTAGATCTGAAAGAGGAATGACCTTGAATGAGTGGAGTGAGATTACCCTCATCCAGAATGGTGAGAGGGAGGCTGGGATTACGACGGGGGGGGCGGGGGGGGGGGTGTGCTTTCAATGTATTTATTTAGTTTTTGTTTTGTAGAAGCCAGGTAATCACACCATGTGCATAACAGGTGATGAGGCCATACATATAGGAGAAGGGTTTACTTATAGGAGTTGAAATCAGAAGACCTGTGTGTTTATTACTAACTGCAGGTCAGTATAAACTCTCCAAGTCTCAGTTTCCTTACTGGTAAAATGAAGGTACTAAAAGCTATCTCACAGGTAAGATTTTCCGTGAGGACAAGCAATGATGGTTTATATGGATGTGTAAAAGGAAAGCTAGTTGTTGACAATTATAAAACTAAGCTCCAGGCAATGTAAATCTGAATGTTTTGACATAATCACTCTGCTCATCATAATTAGGTTAAGTTAATTGGTAAGCAGTTACACAAACAGCTGAGTTGGAGACAGTTATGAGACAGCTACACCAAGTACAGCTAAGATTATCTGTGTAAGAGAAAAGGTATGTGTGCCCCACAAGACCCTGCTTTGAGGTCCCTCTGAAGACCAGAGTTCAGGAGTGGGTGGGAATGTGTGTGTGGATTTCTCCCTCCTCTGACCACAGGTATCTGGAGGTGGGGGATTCTGAGAACCTAAGAAAGTCTTGAGGCAAAGCCTTGGCTTTGGGATTCAGGCACACTTTAGTTCGAGGACCTGTTTTAGCATTTACTATCTGTGTGACCTTTAGTTAATTATCCTTAATTTCTCCACTTACAAAGCTGTGATAAAGACACCCTAGCAAACTGGCTGTAGAATTAAAAGCAAAGTAAATCAAACATGTGAAGAATCAAGCATGGCATCTTCCATCCACTGTACATAGGCTAAGGTAGACACTGAAGTCCCAGGTCAGATATGGTTGGGGCCAGAGCAGTCCTCACAGGGGGTGCATACTACAGGGAGGAAGAAGAGGGATGTCTAGATGTAGGGTAGCAACCAGTCCTCCTATCAACATAGAAAGGAGAAGAGCCTCCTGGAAGCCGGGACCACAGCCTCTCCTTTCTCTCCATTCTTTGGGCAGTGTTAAAAATAAGAAGAATTCTCCTTCCACAATTCCTTTACCCTCACCACCCTGGCAATCCACCAACTAAATCACGGGAGTTCATAAGCACTTCCTCATTCCACCCCACCCCCTTCCTAACAGTAAAGTAAGAGATACTCCACGCCATTTGTTCTCAGCAGGAATCAGTTTAAACAGCTCATTTTCATGGTTCCTTATAGTGATAGACAATTGAATAGCAAAAAGAATAAAGCAGGGGTATATGGCAGTACTTTGGGCATCAGGACACTGAAGGGGGGGACAAGATACAAGTGAGCACTGTAGCCAAGAGTGGGTGGAAGAACCAGAGGTCTGGGCACTAAAGGGAAGAAAAGTAGGGTGGAGAAAAGTAAGGAGGGTCTGAGTATGGGGCAAAGGAAGTCCTGAGTATGGGGCAAACTGGAAATAATTACAGAATCAGAGAACAGTAGAGTTAGAAGTTTAGAGGATTATCTCTTCTGGGGGCTTCAGAAAAAAATGGCTTTAGGGATCAAGTAGAGAATATTAATTAGGGAAGCAGGAAGAATATGATATAAAAGATAGCAGAGGGAGCTGTGGAGAACTTAAGCAAGTGTGTCTTTCCCAAAGACAACGTGATTGTGCTGTGCTGGCCAGAAGAACTTGACTGTGGGAGGAATTTCTCCAGTCCTTTCAATGTTATAAATGGGATTCCTAAGCATTAAAATACATAACAGAATATTTTATGATGTGACCTTATACAGAAATAGCTCAGGCAGGCTCTTTTCTCCAAGGATTTGAAAGCTGGGTCAGATTTGAAGATCTCACAAGAAATGGGTTAGCTCCCGATACTCCAAGAAATCCTCAAATCCTAGAGACTCCAGGAGGTTCCTAGTTCCGTCTCAGGTAAGAAGAACTTTCACTTTCCAAGGCAACCCAGGAGTGAGTCCAGGCTACATCCAGAGATTCCTCAAAAAAAGATTTAAATACTCTAGGGTGATTGAAATTCTGTAAGTCATAAATGGGTCCTGAAGGTATTAAAAAGGGTGATTCACTTGTTGATTCCACTAAAACTCCATTATACCTTCTGAGTAACTTAAGATCACAGCATGAGGGATGAGGGCAAGTCACAGGAATAAGCTTAAAGAGGCAGCTATGAAGTCACAAGATCCAGAACAAAAGCAGGCGAAACACATTTACTTGGGGCAAGCATGCCACATCTCCTCTTTTGGGCCACAATAAACCACACTTTCATCAATATTATGGCTATGTGACATGTATAGTTTTGATGTCAAACATTAATTGCCCATCTTTGATTAATTCAAAGAGAGGGACTTTGGATTTGGTCAAGCCTGTGTCTGAATCCCAGCTCCATTACTTCTTAGCTATGCTATCCAGGAGAATCACTTCACTCTCCAGTGCCACATTTTCTCATTTGTGAAATAGTGACAAAACAACTTATCTTGAAGGGTTGTGAAGCTAAACGGTAAAATATAGATGCAATGCGCCCTATAGATTTAGTAAGTATTTGATGAATAACAGTCACCGCTATTATCTCTTGTAATCATTGCTATTGTTATCACCATTGTAGGAACAGACAAGTGCCATCACACACAGCAAGCCCTCATGCCTGTTTCTCAGCCCCTCATGGGATTTCCCAAATACGCAGGGCCTGTGTGTCCCCCAGGAGACCTACGATAATTTGCACAAGTCACTCAATGTGCATTCTGGTTACAGAAGCAAGTAACAGGATGAACAAAACTCCATGGCCTGTCCATGCCTTTTTATTCAAGTTCTTTGGGACACAATTAGTAAGTGGTATTTCTAGCAGCTTGTGATTTGCAGCAAGTAATTGCAGACTAGTGTTCTTTCTTCTATTGCTACTTGCTAAACACCCACATAAAGTATCAGATCACAAAATTCACTATAAATTGAAATATATGTTTCTCTTTGGGAAACATTATCTGGGAATAATCCAACAAGGACGAGGAGGAAAACACAACCCTAATTTCTACTCTTCATTTCATAACGCTACATTGATTATTTTCAGACTTAATTTTGTGTATAATAATGAAAAGAGATATTTCTTCTTATATTTTTGTTAATGTGGATTTTGGGGGTGGGGGGTTCCAGCCAATGCATTTATACTACCAAGTGTCAGGTAAAGTAAGGGAAAGCAAAATTACCTTACTGAGGCGTGTAAGTGAGAAAACACATTCTCGTGGTTCTCTAATTACCTGAGTAATGGAAGTCAACGTTTTCTTTCTAATGTTATCTTTTCATAGACTGATGTTGTTAACATGAGAGAAAAGGCACAAGTGTTAATTATTGTTCTCCAATTAGAAACTAGCATGGGTTGTATTCAAGCTCCTACTCTTCAGATTTTAGTATAAACTAAAAATACGACCCAAACATCCATCACCTGATTAATAAATAAAATGTGGCCTATCCCCACAGTGGAATATTATTTAGCAACATAAAGGAATGAAGACTGAAGCATGCTACACTATGGATAAACCTTGAAAACATCATGTCAAGTAAAAGAAGCCAGGCAGAAGACCCCATAACGTATAATTCCACTTATAGTAAATGTCCAAAACAAGCAAATCCACGGGGGCAGAAAGTTGATTGGAGGCTGCCTGGGGCTGAGATGGTGGGGCTAGGAGTGCGGAGTGACTGCTAAAGTATATGAGGTTTCTTTTCGGAATGATAAAAATGTCTTGGAGTTACATAGTGACAATGGTTGTACAACTCGGTGAATATACTAAAAACCACCGAATTTTATACTTAAAAAGGGTGAATTGCATGGCATGGGAATTATATCTCAATATTCAATGTAGGAAATTCTTGCCTGTCATCACTATATTCCAAAACAAACATTCACTGCAAGCTTACCTTGTGAGATTCAGTGAATTCTTGAGTGACACTGCATTAGCAAAACAAGTTTTGAAATCCTTGTATGTAAATCTCAACTTGGTTTCCATAGTTTTATAAACAAAATTTCCTGCCAATTTAAATTAAAAAAAAATTGCCTTGGGTGATTCTTTCCTTTTATTGGCTTTTCTCATAGGATAAAATAAGTGTTCACATTTCTTTTTTTGTTTGCTTTTGTTTTGGTAATGAAGTGGAGTCAAAATGGAATTAAGTAAAAATTATATTGTATGGCTTCTTGAAAGCAGCAGCAGATCAAATATGGAGCATACCCAAAAGGGGAAAAAATAAGTTCCTTAAGCAAGCACATTAATAAAAAAGAGCTCTCAAATAAAATGTTGTTTCACAGACATCTTAAACACAGAAGCATGACACACACATGTTGAAAAAACGCCAAGTTTTACATTTTGGTCTTGTAGCAACTTAATGCCGTAAAAATTTCCAGAAAAATGAAACGATTAATGCAATTTTTATAAAAACTGTACACATATGTATGACCAGTGTTACTTTTTTCTTTATGTTTTTAATGTTTATTTTTGAAAAGGACAGACAGAGCATGAGTGGGGAGGGGCAGAGAGAGAGGGAGACACAGAATCTGAAGCAGGCTCCAGGCTCTGAACTGTCAGCACAGAGCCCGACCTGGGGTTCAAACCCACAAACCAGGAGATGGTGACCTGAGCCAAAGTTGAATGCTTAACCGACTGAGCCACCCAGGTGCCCCTCTTTATTTTTTAATGTAATGCATTCCGAAGTATCTTTAATGATGGGGCGCCTGGGTGGCTCAGTTGGTTGAGAGTCTGACTTTGGCTCAGGTCATGATCTCACCGGTTCGTGAGTTTGAGCCCTGCTTCAGGCTCTGTGCTGACAGCCTGGAGCCTACTTCAGATTCTGTGAGTGTCTCTCTCTCTGTTCCTCCCCTGCTCTTTCTCTCTCTCTCTCTCAAAGATACATAAACATTAAAAAAACAATTAAAAAAAAAGAAGTATCATTAATGCAAGGTTTAATTTAATAATGTGTAACAATTGTGGCATCAGGAGCCCTGGAGTCAGACTGATATGAATCCTGATTCCCTTACTAATGCCCTTGAGAAAGTTTCTTAATCTCTCTAGGCCTCAATTTCAACATCTATGAAATGATAACACAGGGTTGAGAAAATTCAACGATGGCACATTTAAAGTGCTTAGTAGGATGCTGGGCATGTGGTCAGCTGATACTACTGGCATCATCATCACCTTGTTTGTAGCATTGCTTAATGCCCTTTTATAGGATCATGTCTTATTCCAGTGACACTTCTGATAAAATCCACAGATTTCCGCTGGAGAAGCAGTGACGCAAACCGATTCAGTCCTACAGGGAGACACTTTCCTCTGTTTCTCTAAAAAGTTCAAATTATAATTCCAAGAAACCACACATCCTTTTTGCTAACAGGCCTCTAACCACAACTTCATAAAATGTCCTTTTTTCCATCAAGAAAGCCAAACATAATATCTTGTTCATCTGATTATAAGCAGAATAGCTGCTTTAGGAGCACTGCGGTATCACAGACAATAATGGCTATAATTACTATCCACCTGGCAAAAAAAATCACCTAAGAAAGACACGTGGTATCCATCAATGTAATGAAAAATGAAAACAAGGGAACAATGCTGCTCGCTCAACCTTATATATGGATACTTGATTTACGGGTCAGTAGCGTTACATGTAGCGTGTAAGTAATTTCTCATTCAATTGTATTCCCTAGTAATAAGCTAGGTGACACAGATACACCCTAAACTTAACACATGCTCTTACCTAAACTTTAAAACCTTATTCTGGTAATTAAGATTATCCTAAGACTTTGAAGTTCTGTGATCCTCTTAGGAAAAATTAGGAAGTTTTGTTCAAGATTTAGGGTTTCATTTCCGAAAAGTTAAAAAAGAAACAAAACACCTTATTCTGAAACATGCTGTATTCAAAACCAAAAAATGAGCAAGTTTGTCAATTACAAGATAAGGCTTAGTAAAGGCAAGACAAACATCGTTAAAATGTTTGTGCTGGACACATTTATTCTCTGTGTCATTGGACACATCGCATTTCAAGATAAATTTTAAGTAATTTAGAAAAGTTCATGGTACGGTAAACAGTGACAGTAATCTTTTCAAGATTCCTCCTTTCCAAAAAAATTATTTTATGTCATCTTAATATAAACATTCCCATTCCCGAGGTTCCCAAATTGTCTGGGAACTATCCCATCGGCACCATTCCTGGAGACAATCTCATCAGGTGAATTTAAACATAAAGGCTGTTGGGGTGTTTCCAGACGGCAGCATCTGAAAGGCCCAAGTGTTGAGCAGTTACTGTGGGTCTGATGTGAGTCACCCCCAGCTGGCTTGTTACATGTCACAGCTTGGGAGCAGGGCTTCAGAGACTAGTGTGGCATGGTGTATATTCAATATTATGAACCAGGTTTTAGCTGACCAGTTGTTGGGGAGACAAAATGAATTGAGACTACAATTACCGAACTAGTTTGATTTGTTAGCTCAAGGAGGTAAGCCTCAAACATTTCAGAGCTTGTTATAGAAACACAGATACACAGACATACACACATACACACACCAAGTCAAAACAAAACAAAACAAAATGAAACAACCCCCCCCCCAAACAAAAGAAACTGAAGAGAGAGAAATACTAACCAAAAAACAATTGTACCCAAGACTTAAACACTCCCTGCTATCCAAAAAATAATGCTTTGAGTTGAGGCCAGCAAAGACCTCCTAACATTTGGTCCTATGTTATTCTATACAAGCTTTGAAGAAAAACAAAATGAAAGATCTAGACACATCAATTTCATCTCCACATAAAAAGGTTTTAAAGATCAGCATTTTAAGAAGTAAATCAGAGAAAGAGAAATATCATCAGATTTCACTCATTTGTGGAATTTAAGAAACAAAACAGATGAACATAGGGGAAGGGAAGAAAAAATAAGATAAAAACAGACAAGGAGGCAAACTATAAGAAACTCTTAAATACAGAAAACAGGGGCGCCTGGGTGGCTCGGTCGATTCAGCGTCCGACTTCGGCTCAGGTCATGATCTCACGGTTCGTGGTCCGTGGGTTCGAGCCCCGCTTCGGGCTCTGTGCTGACAGCTCAGAGCCTGGAGCCTGTTTCAGATTCTGTGTCTCCCTCTCTCTGTGACCCTCCCCCGTTCATGCTCTGTCTCTCTGTCTCAAAAATAAATAAACGTTAAAAAAAAAATTTTAAATACAGAAAACAAATTGAGGGTTGCTGGTGGGGTGTTGGGTGGGGGGATGGGCTAAATGGGTGATGGGCATTAAGGAGGACACTCTTTGGGATGAGAACTGAGTGTTACTTGTAAGTGATAAATCACTAAATCCTATTCCTGAAATCATTATTATGCTATGTGTTAACTAACTTGGATTTAAAATAAAAAAGAGAAGAAAACTTGAATATTTTAGTATTTTACTATCATTTAAAAAAAAGATCAGCATTTTATAAGGGATCAGGACAAAACTATTATATTAAGGATTTCATCCAGTTTTTTTTTTAATTTACTTTTTAATGCTTATTCACTTTTGAGAGATGGAGAGAGACACACCATGAGTGGGGGAGAAGCAGAGACAGAGAGGGAGGCACAGAATCCGAAGGAGGCTCCAGGCTCTGAACTTCCAGCACAGAGCCTGATGTTCAGAGCCTGAAGTTCAGGCTTGAACTTATGACCCGTGAGATCATGACCTGAGTCGAAGCTGGATGCTCAACTGACTGAGCCATCGAGGCACCCCTCACCCAGTTCTTTTAAATGTCAAACTTACAGGAAGAAACAAAAAAAAAAAGATACTAACAAAAAGGCAAGTGAAAGATAGTATTTAAAACATTGCTAGCATATTGATCAATTAATGTCACAACTGCAGAATAAATAAATAGTAATTTTTTTCTAATTACCTAAGTTTTGTTTTCTGTTATTTCCACACAGAAATATTTATGTTTTTCTCTTTCTTTCTTTCTTTTTTTCTTTCTTTCTTTCTTTCCTTCCTTCCTTCCTTCCTTCCTTCCTCCTTCCTTCCTTCTTTCCTTTCCTTCCTTTCCTTCCTTCCTTCCTTCCTTCCTTCCTTCCTTCCTTCCTTCTTCCTTTTTTGAATCTAAGGAAGTTTGAGATATTTACTCCAGGAATTCACTTTGAAAACTAGGGGCATGGATACCAGCCTGCTTCTTCTTAGACTTGCCATACAATAGAAGTATGCCATCCTTCCTATGTCATCCCTGAGTATACTCTGACTCAGTATAATTGAGTTTATGATAAAATAAAATACTTTTTAATGGGGATTTTATTCTATTACTTCATGAGAGAGAAAAACAATATTTAAACAATCCAGGAAAAAAGAGAGAATTTCCATTCTTTTGGATGTATTGCATTCCCATACCCCTCTCCTATTTGTAGTTCACATGCTAGGAGGCGTCTTTGTGTTCAAGAGAAGAGTACAGAATAACTAGTCCTTCCATGGAGTGCTCAATGGGATGTACGGTAGTTCAAGGCAGATTAGTCAGCTCCCGTTAGTAACCTCAAAAATCAGAAGGTCTTTCTAAGAGTTAGATCCTACAATAGCAGCTCCAAAGATTCAGTGCTCTGAATTTATTTAAACAGTTACAACAGGAGTAATACACAGTATCAAAATCAATAAGAGGCTCAGATTGGATATATTTTAAAAACAAAGGAAAGACTGTCCTAGTAAACTAGGTTAAAATGTCCAACGATTTACTCCCTCAATTCTAAAACGGATCAATTCTTCTAAGCCATTGCTCCCATCTCATAAAGCCACCACTCTACAAATTAATAGTGTAAGGCTACAGGAATGTAAAACCCTAAGGCTTAGTTTAAAAGAATCTATAGTGAAATAAGGGAGATGAATTCCAAAAAGGCAGAGTTTCACTAGGGGTCATTCTGGAAAACTGTGACACATACCTTCAACAAACATGCCAGGGAAGTTCACAGTAATTATCTCACTGGCAGTTCTTACTATTGTCCAGTCATTCAATCTTAACCACTGACGGTTAATCTTAGATGGCTGTTGTTTGTGCAAGAAGCAAGACTGTAAGACAAAGTAGGAGCAGACACTAGGGCTCAATTTGAAAACTGAAATCAGTGGCCCATAGACAAAGACTGCCTTTTCAAAACAGAATTAAAATACACAATGTTTATAACTTAAATATTACTTCAATTCCAACATAAATTAATACAATTTAGATCTCTCTCTAATTCTTCCTTTTAAACTTTTATTTACAACAGATGACAATTTTATAATTTCTTGGAAAGCCATTGAATAAAATGTAAAATTAATTTACTAGTTTAACAAACAAGTTCATGATCAAGTCTAATGTGTCCTTAAGACAGTTTTGGATATTCGATTTTAAAAATCAAGTGGTCCCTTGATACCAACATATAATGCCATTAGGGAAATACAGACAGAGAAGGTTTATTTGTTTTTGTTTTGTTTTTGCTCAGAAAGGTCTGAGAAAAGCAAAAAAAAAATACTACTGCGTTTTTAAAACACTGAAATATAGCGCCTTACGTAACAATGTTAAGTGCAACTTAGCAAAAAACTTTCTACAAATCAATCTTTACATAATAATTATATTAGTTAAAGTAAGAGATCTAGTAGCATCCATGCAGTTACGCTCACACATGTATTTACTAACTGAACAATAAAACATATAGACTTATTATATGAAACAGAGGATCAAAATTAGTTGATAGTAAAGCCTTACTTAGATTGTAGAAAGACAATTTGCCACACCTACTCCCAACCTATTTAAGGACCTCCTATTAGCATCTATTAATTCTACCCTCCAACCCATCAAGTTAAGAAATTTAACTCTAATTATTATCAAGGGTTTAGGAGGTGAAAAATAATTTCTCCTAAAAAAAAAAAAAAACCACTGGAGATGATAGCTAGCTAGCTAATTAGCTAACTAGCTAGCTAGATAGACAGGGATAGAAATATTTTCCTTCCTCTATTTCCAAAAAAAGATCTGGAGTAACACTTATAATTCATTGCATAATTTCAATCTTTAAATCTTCAAAGTTAGCTTATGAGATAATGTTTCATTAGAATGAAATAAATAATTTGTTAACGTTTGGAATGTAGCATGTTGTATTGAGACTGGTTGAAATTCTAGAAATAAAAAGCTGATTCATGTTACCCTCATCATATAGCTTAAGTGGAGAACTTCTGGTTTGTGAACATTTGGTATGCTTTCATCCAAATGAAACTGCTTTGTCACTGCCACTGCAGTCTAGAAAACAGTTTCCACTGTCCACTCTGGTGGCCCCCTCAAGTTACTGCATCAAGCTAAAGAAATCAGAGGGTTGACAATCTGGATGAGGTAGTTAACCAGTTAACCAACTTTTAAAGGCAGAAGATAAATGATAACAGTGTTTATTTCCACAGTCAGTCTAAATGGGCAGTAGGTGTTCCCTTTACTGAATCTAAATATCTTCATTCCACCTCCTCCTGCTTGTACCCTCCACCACCCTTCATTGTACAACCCTTACTGTCTGTCTGAATCCTTCCACTCCCATAGCCTTTCCTTCCCCTCCCCCGCCCCTGCCCCCATCTCAGTCACTTTTAATGAATATAACTTTGGAAAGAAGAATGTTTTACTGTTTACTATACTCGTTAAAGAAATCTCTTCTCAATATTTAAAATAAAAACTAAACATTTCATTTTTCAAGGAGGGAAATACAGTTGATACACCGTGTAGTCAGTGTGTGACTTTCCATTGTTAATTTTTCTGTAGGTAAACAATCATTACCAGGAAAGTAAAAGGTTCCCTTATTATCACAGCACCCTAAATTCATATGGAAACAGAGCACAAAGCTCAGATTAAAGAAGTCCTGGGTCTCTGAAGTCCAAGCCCCTGACCCCAAGGCAAGAATGAAGTTCAGTCATCCCCAGCCAATGAGCAGCTGCCATGAAATGGGTTTCTACAACCTCTCCAGAAGCCAATTCTGCTTTGTAGTTACTCTCACTATTGCTAAGTTATTTTGTTTAATTAACCTAAATAACTGAGGCTGAACTTTTCCATTCTGCTCATTATTATTAACTCTTCAGAATAGTATTCACGTGCTTCAGGACAATGACTGGATTATCTATTGGCCTTCTCTTCCTCATGTATAACTCTACAAATCATTTAACCTTTTCAAAAGTATTTTTTCTTATTTCTATCACTATTTTTTACTGATGCTGATTTCTCTAGAGTTTCACTATCACCTATAATTATGAAATGTGAAAGTGATAAATATTGGAAAATAATCACTATCATAGTAATGAAATAATGAGTAAAAGAAATGTAGTGCACTTTACAAAGTCCTTTCTTGGGCATGTTGTCTTCTGATTCTGACAAATCTGTAAGGTAGGTATGGCAGGGAATATAACTCCCATCTTCCTCAAATGAGGAAATTGAAACCCCAAAAGGTTGTCATTCCAAAGAATTAACAGCCATGTAGTGCCAAGGATTAAACTAGAACTTGGGATTTCTCACACCAAAACTTTTATACTTTGTATTTCTAAAAATGCTCAGCTGCCTACTCATACCAAAGCATATGATACACTCTTAGTGAACTGTTCTTTCAGAACAAAAAAATTTTTTTTTAAATTCCAAAACACATATATTAACAATTTTTATAATGTACATACCTATCTATCTGTATTTATATATCACCACAAACAAATATTTCTTGCTAAGAATCTGCATGCCCATGTGCTCTGCTAGCATGGATTAGGTTGTAAGGAAGCATGTTGTTGTGGTTACTTTGACAATCCTAATATACTTTGCTTTGTATAAATGTGAAATTACTATGCTATTTCTTCAATAAATAATATTAGAAAATTTAAGACCTAAAGGCAGAAGTATTTTATTTTATTTATTATTATTTATTATTATTATTTAGAGGCAGAGAGCGCAAGTGGGAAAGGGGGGGCAAAGGGAGAGAGATAGAATCTTAAGCAGGCTCTACATTCAGCACAGAGCCCAATGTGGCACTTAATCTCACAACCCTGGGATCATGACTCTAGTCAAAATCAAGAGTCAGATGCTCAACTGACTGAGCCACCCAGGTGCCCTGAGACAGAATAATTTTGAAGTGATGAATAAAATGTATTTACTGTCATTACCTTGTCCCTCTAGAAAGCAAAACCCAAGAACACAAAGGTATATGGCTTGGAGATAAGGTTCAAGACAACCTCAGTAATCCTAATTTACTGAGACTTAATGTAAATGCTGGTGACAAAACTATGAGAAATCCTTCTGGCAATTCTGACAGTAAACAAATCTAAGCCTTCAACACAGTCCTGCAAGCCCTCACTCTTGACCCTCTTTGAAACTCAACAATATTCCTGCTCCTTTCTCTCTCTCAGAAAGTAATTCACTTGGCTTTCTCAAAGTCAATATTTTCCATTGTTATGGAATGAATGTGTCTCCCCAAAATTCATATGTTGAGGCCTCAGCTCCCAGTGCAACTTTATTTAAAGATAGTGTCTATGAGGAGGGAATTAGGGTCTAAGATGGATTTTGGGCCCTAGAAGTGAGGTGCTACTGTAACAAATACCTGAAAATGTGGAAGTGGCTTTGGAACTGTGCAACAGGTAGAGGCTGGAAGAGTTCTGAGGTGCATGCTAGAGTCAAGATTGAGTCAAATCACGATTACCATGAATGGACTGTTGGTACAAACAAGTATGCCTACTAAAAGCAATTCTTATGGTAAAAGCTCAGAAAGAAGACCTGGAAAAAAGGCTTCCATCATTAGAGAATACATAAGTAATCATGAACAGAATGTTGGTAGAAACATGGAGGTTAAAGGCCATTCTGTGAGGTCTCAAAATGAGGAACATGTTATTGGAAACTGAAGAAAAGGCAATCCTTGTTATAAAGTGGCAAATAACATGGCTTAGTGATGGTCTAGAGTTTGTGTAGACAGAACTTATGATCAATGAAAGCAGATATTTAGCAGAAGAGATTTCTAAGTGAAGTATTGGAGGTGAGACTTGGGTCCTCCTTACTGCATATAGCAAAATGTGAGAGAAGAGAGATGAACTGAAGGAGGAATTGTTAAGTCAAAAGGAGCCACACTGGAGATTTGGAAAACTGTCAGCCTACCCCTATTGCAGACAGAGAGAGAGAGAAAGAGAACACTTGTTCTAAAGAGGACACTAAAAATGTGGCTGAACAAGCTTTTATAAAAAATCATGAGTTGGACTAATGGATTTAGTCCATCTCAGCCATCTCAGCAGGTGCCAGGAATAAAGATGGGATTATACCAGCAAGACACTGCCAGTTTGAACCAAAGGGGACAGAGAAAGCAGGGCAGTATAAAGGAAAACTGTCAGACTTTGTAGATTCCACAGGATCAGATAAAGGAGCTACTGGGCAGTGAATATAGGCTATTCCTCAAGGAAAAGGAGGAGATGACTCCTGGGCAATTCAGAGATCTTTAGGGCTGCCATTACAAGCCCATGAGTAGGCTGTTTCCTCACAGGTTTCAGAGGGCTGGATACCTGCACAGAGCCAGAGGGGACAAGGTCACTACCCCCCGCTGAAGGGATGGGCCCACTCTACCTAATCACAGGGCCAAGATTAGTGGGCCTGGCAGGTGGAACATCCAGCCAAAGAGGATTATTCTCAAGACTGAAAATTCTATGGAATTTGCCTTTCTGGGTTTTGGATGTGCTTAGTATCTGTCATCTCTTCCTTCTTTCCAACTTCTCCTTTTGGAAAGAGAATATCCTATGCCTGTTCCACCATCGTATTTCAGAAGCTCATAACTTGTCTAGATTCACAGGTTTATGGTTGGAGAGTAATTTTGCCACAGGTTTATCCTGAATCTTACCCACATGTGGCTTAGACGATACACTGATGAGGTTTTGGACTTCTTTAGAGTTGGTACTGGACTGAGTTAAGACTTTTGAGGCTGTTGGGAGGGAACAACTATATTCTGTATAAAAGAAAGGCATGAATTTGTTGGGACCAGGGATGGAACATTATGGACTGATATGTTCAAGTCCCAACCCTAAATATGATTGTATTTGAAGGTGAAGATTTTATGGAGGTAAAGTTAAATGAGGTCATAAGGGTAGAGCCCTGATCTGACAGGATTAATGTGCTTATAAGACAAGACATGGAAAAGCTCCTGCTTTGTCTCTGAAAATATGAGGTCACAGTGAGAAAGCAGCCATCTCTAACCCAGGAAGAGAGCTCTCACCAGGAATCAAATTGGCCAGCAACTTGCTCTGGGATTTTTAGCCCCCCAAACCATAAGAAAATACATTTCTATTGTTCAGACCACCCAGTCTATGGTATTTTGTTACGATAGCCTGAGTTAAGACATCATTAATCACCTAAAGTAACACACAAGTAACAGTCTATGCTTTGGCAAACTAGGCCACCAATTAGTTCCAAATACGCTCACTTTTTTGCCTTTTCTTAGGTTGATCTCTGCCTGGAATCCTTCTTTTCTGTCTTCTGTCAAAATTCAATCTTCAAGTTCTATACGTCTATTGTCTATTGAGTTTTTCTAAACCTACTATACCCAAATGATACACACACACACACACACACACACATGCACGCACACACACACACACACACACACACGTGCACACACGTACACACACACATGCACACACACACACATGCATGCACACACACACACACACACACAGCCCCAGCAGGTCATCCCTGCCCCATTTGTGTCAGCTCTCATGTCACTGACTTACTTTATTTTATTGTTCTCATTAAACTCATTCTTTCCTTGAGGAAAGAAACTGTGTTTACTCGTCATAGTATCCTCTGAAGTGTTTAGCACACGGTGGGTACTCAGTAATTATGTTCAGTCAATACAATTGACTTACATTTATCTGAACTGTCAAGTTTCCTTTTTAAAAAATAACCTTTTAAATTTTGAATTCATTCTAGACTTACAGAAAAAGAGGCAAAAATAGTACAGAATTCCTGCACATTCTGTGCCCTGTCTCCCCAATGGCAGCATCTTATACGTGTATCAAACCCCAGCAATTAACATAACATTACATTAGCATTACATTACATAACATTACAAACTAAACTGTAGGAGTTCTTTTCTTTAGTTTCACCAGTTTTCCACTAATGTCTTTATTTTTTCTCAGGATCCAGACCAAGATCCCACAACGCATTTACTTGTTTTATCCCTAGTCCCCTCTAATCTATAACAATTTTTTCCTTTCCTTTCATGACCTGGAAACTTTTGGAGACTACTAGTCAATTATTTTGTAGAATATTCCTCAAGTTGGTTTTTAATGATAGTTTCTTGTTATTAGATTGAGGTTATGCATTATTAACATAAATACCAGCTTATATGGATATGTATTTTAGTATGTCCTATTATCATCATATTGTGATATATCACATAGATATATCTTATTACTGGTGATGTTAACCTTGATCATTTGGTTAAAGTGTTGTCTTCAAGGTTTTTCCACTATAAAGTGATTAGATTTTCCCTTGTAATTAATATCTTGGGGTGGGGGTATCTTGAGACTATGCAAATATCCTATTTTGCATCAACTTTCATCAATTCATTCTAGCATCCCTTGGCAGAGCCTGGTAGAAAGAATCATTTCTGTGGTGTTTATCTAATGGTGATTACAAACTTTCCTTATTCTTTTAAACTGCCAATTTTCAAAACAAACTGATCCACTGCAGTTTTCTGTGGAGAAACAAAATGCAAAGGCCTGGAATTCCCTGCATATTGAGGTAAGGGGTGAAATCCAAATTAAGAGTCTAAAGGATCAATACAAGTATAATAGGAGGTTAATGGGCATCCATATCCAGAGCAGGGACACATTTCAGGCATAGGTAGCTCTGGTGGCTGCTTTCATTTGATGTATGAGGCCCATCACAATCTTTTGCTCCTCCTCCTCCTCCAGGTTTTGAGCTGAGTTAGTCTGAAGGCTTGTTGTAAAGACAATTGAAAATAGATGTGTGTGGGGCGGGGTGGGGTGCCTGGGTGGCCCCAACTGAACAGCCTGACTCCTGGTTTTGGCTCAGGTCATGATACCTGGATCATGGTGATCAAGCCCTGCATCAGGCTCCCCGCTGGGCTCTCTCTCCCTCTGGCCCTTTCCCATGCTCACGCATGTGTGTGTGCTCACTCTCTCTCTCTCTCAATCAAATTTAAAAAAAAGGAAATAGATGTAGGGGGAGGAGGAGGAGGAGGGGAGGGAGAGCAACAGAACTTAGACATATTTCTTATCAAAAGCTATTTCTCATATCTTCTTTGAAAAAAATTTTGCAGTGAGTATTTGCTAACGTTATAGTAGTGTAGTACTACCCTTTAAAAACATTATTAATTAATTTATGTGGTGATTGATCTTAGCCAATATTGTCAGAATGTTTATTGCAATATATCTATACACAATGGAACATATAATTGTGGAAAATGGAAACAATAACCTACTAATTGTACATTTAGTTGGAATGCTAGAAGTTAGTTACCCATTATAACTAAACCTAATAATTTTTTTATTGTACTTTCTGCTACATTTAATTGTGATTTTAAAATAATGTACTTTAAAAGTTTTTAAGTATAAATGTTCGTGAAAATAATTATGAAAAAACTATTACAGATAATTATTAAAATATTTCTCATGTTTTCATGTTAACATTAAATAAATCTACATTTCAAATCACCTTCTAGTATTTTGTGTTTTCAATCTTTTCATATACACATGTATAATTTCAATACTTCAAGTTATTCAAAAACAAATTAAGAATTTTTTAAAGGCTTAAGATTCAAATTTATAGATCTAAATTGTTCAAAATAGGAGTAAATCACTTATCAGTACATTAAATTTGGTAAAAAATATTAATATTCCTTCATTTTCAAATGATTGTTTTATGACATTGATACTGGTGATTTGATAATATCAAGAAGTTGGGATAAGGCTTGGCTTCCTCAAAAATCAATATGTAAATTTACTTCATTTTGTATTATTTCATTTGTTATATATTTATAGGTTGCTAAAATGAACACAAGTTTACAGTTGGAATTTTTTAATAATGACATTAAAGGCCTATATAAAATCATGACACATGGTTCTATTTCTTTTCTCTTTACTGTTGTTAACTTTTGGAAAAGAAATAACATTTCATTTTATTTTTTAAAGGGTGGAAATAACCTCACCAAATCCCTGAATATACAGGTCTTTGACTTTCATGGAGAAGATGCAGTCAAATGTAGCTGTAAAATTTTTCCTGTTATATTCAAGAGCTGAATCCATTTATGGAACTACTAGTTTGGAATTGTTTCCTTTTATTTTGATTACAGAAACAAAGATGGAGTCATTAGAAGCCAAAAGCAGTAAGAAAGGTGAGTGACAGGTTTGGGGTTTTATTCATAATAACTATAAGATCTTATGTGGTTCATTAAGTGATTAAAGACAATTCCAACCAGACTGAGAAACAGATCCCCCTGTAATGTATACCAGTGGTATGACCTTTTGGGAATATTGCCTCTGGGACAACAGGGTGTGGGCTACATAACCTCTGGCATACTGTAACCACCTTCACACAGGCAGCTTTTGATGATTTACGCCAATGAGAGTAAACAAGTGGAAATTTAAAAAGGTGGACTACCCATGAAAAATATAGTTACATGGAAAGGAAATAGATTGATTGCTTTGGGCAGAGTTACCATGCTTCTAATGGCCTCATACAAGTGCTGATTCTGAAAGTGGTTTCTTATGTAATGGCCAATCTACAATGTGAATAATCCACACTGAGCTAATTATAATTAGAGCTTTATAAGGATCCTACTGATTCTCTTGCCAGAAATTCATGGCAATTCTTGGGTAGATCTAAATGATGACAATAAGCTTTAGACTCTGGAAATTTTTAAACATCAAATTATGCAAATGGATTTTTCCCCCCAAATTACAGTCTTAAGAATTGAAAGTTTTAATTGTTGCAACAGGTAATGTATGAATACTATCTTGTGAAATGTAGAACATTGCTATTTATAAGCAAGTCTTAGTTGTATATTTAAAAAGGCTTTGTTCTAGTCTCAAAAACAATGCTTTTATCCTAAAATACATCTGCACATAGTAAACTCCAGTCTGTCTCCCTATGTGATAAAGTATCTCTCACTAACATTTCATGTTTTTATCAATTCAAGGCAGATTAATGACAAACAGATTTAATAGTAATAGTGACAATAACAAGCCTTAATCAAGCTTCTGAATAACAAGCTTTCTTTTTTATTTATTTAATTAACATCATTACAATAAAGTTCTTCTATCTCATGGCCTTAAATCAAGCATTTGATGAGATGATTTTTCTCAGTCTGTCATTTCACAAGTTCAGTTTATTCTCCTTACCTCTCATATAGCTTTCCAGATATTTACTAAAATTGTATTTCATGAATATGAACTGTATTTTTATAGTATACATTTTGTACTTCAACCCAAAGAATTTGAAAAAGATGTGCCTTTGAAAGAAAAGCCTATTTTAGAACTGAAGTATGCATTTTATTTTATGTTTTTAAGATTATTTATTTATTTTGAGAGGGACAGAGAGAGCACAAGTAGGGTAGGGGCAGAGAGAGGAAGAATTCCAAGCAGGCTCCAAGTGGTCAGCACAGGGCCCAATGCCAGGCTTGAACTCTGGAACCACGAGATCATGGCCTGAGCTGAAATCAAGAGTCTGACATTTAACCAACTGACCCACCCAGGCGCCCCCTGAAGTATGCATTTTAAAAGTAGGGCTCTATAGTGAGAAAGTCCTAGACTTAGGTTACTTCTCAAAATCTTAATTTCTTCATTTGGGAATTTATATTTATCTTTTTGACATGCTATGCCAATTTCAGATTTATTCCTGGCTTACATCCTCATAACTAAAATCAGAACATTACTGTAAGAAAATTTCATTTAATTTTAGAGAAGTGTGACATCCTAAGAACTTAGCATTGGGCAGCATCTAAGGAAAGAGGGGTGTATTTTCAGAGTACTCACTCCTAGGCACCCTAGTTAGTCTTAGTCAACATTGTAGGTGGCCGAAGATACCAGGGAAGAGAGTCAGAGGGTTCAGTTTACCACGAAGCATCTCCGAAGCAACACTGATTTAGGTAATCCTGGGCCTCACCAAATTTCAGTACAATAATGATGAATGTTGTAGATAAAATTATACTATTCAGCAAATCATAGAGACTATCTTTTAGGGTTCCTTCACATTAGACTAGGGTTATATTAAAACTAGATAGAATTTCTCACAGAACCATAAGATTGATCTCTCTGAGGAAAAAAAAAAGCAAAATTACAAATATAAAATTGGGAAATTAAAATCAGAGCCTTGAAAAGAGCCGTGCAAGTGAAGGGATAATGAAACTTAGGGTTCATTTGCTTTATGGAAAATTTGCCTCTACATACCCCTGGAAAATGTAGATGGACATTTTGTCACTTTTTTCCAACCTCAGAAATGATCTCCCATGAATCCTGGACTGTCAAGTACCAGACCAAAATATGTTGGGTTCCCTTACGCCAGCTACATGTAGTATAAGGACAAATTTAAAATTAATTGCCATGTGTTCTTAAGAGTGCCTCTTCCAGGCCTCACATTACACCTTTAAGGAGCTGTGCTACCTGAATAGCAGGTCTCACTGCTCTCTGCAACCACAGTGATACATTCTACAGGACCTTTTCTTATTAGATCAGTCCCTTCCTTGCCCTTTTTACATATGTCAGGGATGGCAATAACTCTTGAAACCTCTACTTATTCCAGTTTTGGAGTGTGATGAAAATAATGTAAGGGAGACCTCCCTTACACATATGTAAGGGAGACCTCCAATGAAGTTGCTCTTAGTTCTTATGAAACCAGGGAGAAGTATCCAAAGACTGAATTCTAGACAGGTGGTGAGATTCCTTAGAGAAACACCATTTTTTGTCAGCATTGAGGGGCCCTCCAATGACCAAATTGTACAATACTCCTTGGGGATTGCCAGAGCAATCCTGAAGAGAAGTGGGTGGGATAAGTGAGCTTGAACTGAAGCTAGCAATGCTGTCTGTTCGTAAAGGTGTCATGGGCTTGCGGTACTAAACTGTCCTCTCTTCCCTGTCCTCTACTTTCTGTGTGGAGGCCAAAGGTACTTCCATGCTTGGAGCAGCCACTACTGATGAGGGGACAGCCAGAGGAGGTAGATCGAAACCATGGAATGGGGAATGGGGAATGGGGAACAAGAATAGAGGAGTAGGACGAGGCTTCAGAGAAACAGACCTCAGCACAGTTCACTGTCCTCATTTATATGCAGAAGATAAAATATTTTGAAACCACTGACCAAAAAGGATATCCCGCAAGAAGTGAATTATGCTAAATACCAAGTGTGATTATAATTGCAGTATGTTATGCTTCACATCCTTGACAAATCTTAATGAAATGAAACTTTAGGCCTCCTTGGAAACATGACTATTTTAATGATCAGGCAACTACTATTGTACCATGCATGAGTTTTCTGGAAGACCTTTAAAACATTTCATCTTGGCAGGTTTTTAAAAGAGCGGCACAAAACTCCCCAATATGACTTTCTATGCCTTTATAAGTTCAGAGAAAGTTTGGCAATTATTTTAGATCATCATATTTATAGGTTTTAGATGTTAGAAATAGACTTTTTTATTTTTCTTTTACCAATAATTAGGGTGGTTTAAACAAAACAAAGCAATAAAAACATAAAAGGAATCTCCTCAAAGGATGAAGGACGCCAATCTTAAGTTGCCTAAAGTCTTATGACGCCAGTCTTAAGTTGCCCAAAATGTTATATTTGCTAAATGACATGACACCATGGACCCTTTCTAGGGGTAAAAGAAAAGTATATCTTTAGGTAAATGAAAAGATGTTCTTTCTCAGGAAGTAACCCGAGTTTTTGATCACTTACTTGTTTCAGTTCGATTATTTGTGAACATTATTAATTTTTTAAAATTTTTTGTCTCTCATGAGCATAGTGTAATGTTATCTACTTAGTAGCTGCTCCCACACCTACTTTTCAACAAATAAAAATATTCCAGATTAAAGTTATTTATGTCATCATGTCACCATCACATTTCTTCGGTGGCTAAAAAGAATAAAATAGAAACTAACTACGGATACATGCCTACACAGGAAAATGACGAAATTTTATTTATCTTATTCCTTGGATATAAATATCTATTTTTCATGTGTATTACTTTTAATTATTAAAAATTATTGAACAGTAATTGTGTCTAAAGAACTGTGCTTATATGTTAATATAATTTATTCTTAGCTGCACCATAAAGTTCAGGATGTAAATATACTGAAAGGGAAAGAAGCAATAATGCATATTCCTTTCATAACAGGTGGACACTATGTATCAGATAAGGAAAGAAAGATGAGGAAGAAAGATTATGTCAAATAGAGGCTTAGGAGAGAAAAGAAAATATTAAACAAATCTCAAACAGAAAAAGATCAAATGTGTGGGCAACCACAAAGTATGGTACCTCCTGTGTCCCATGTGCTCATTTTGATGTGGCCTTCTCTTAGAGATTAGTGCTATACTGGAGAAAATAAATAAATAAATAACTTAAAATCAGTGCATTCCTTCATCTCACGAAGCTTATTCTAGTCCATGATGAGATACTACAAATCCAGAAAAATAGCTGATTATGTGTCAAGCAGTATGCTAACCACTTTACACATATGAACCCATGAAGAACTTGGTTAGGAAGGTTAAATAATTTGATCAAAGGACAAAGCCAACTAGTTAAATAACAGGTCAGCCTTTAAGCCCAAGGATTTGTGTCTCTAAAGCTCATCTAATCACTACACACCAGTGATCCACAATGGTGCATGTATCACTGGAAATATAGGACAGTATTAAAAACATTTCCAAGTCTAAATCATCACAGAAAACTAAAACCAAATAAATGGAAAACGTATGCAAAGAAACTGATTCCTATGGAAAAAAAATTATCTATGTGCTTATGTGCTTTAGCTATGTTAGAATAATTTGATAATGTTGTAGATGGTGGGTTAACTTGTATTTTTCCAAGCATAACTCTCAATTTAAGAAAAGTACCCTGAGGCAGGTACTCACTTTTTATTATTTTGATTATATAACTGTACAATAGTGATCATGCTAAATAAGTCGATAACCTTCCAAGGTAGGACTAAAGAAAAATTAACCAAGTTTTAAAAGTACTTTAAGATATAAAATAATGTTAACTTTATGTTGTACTTCCTTCAGTACACTCACAGTGTGTGACTGCTATAATTTAAATAAAAGTAATAACTGTGCTTGTTTCAGCAGCACATATACTAAATAGAAGTAATAATCAGTTATGTAAAATATTACATTTCCAAAACAATAAAGACTAAAGAATATATTAGTGACTTAGTTCTTGACAAGAGGATTACATCTTGCTTTGTATAATGGGTTTCCTTTGGACAGTTATTTAGATGTGAATATCTTAATAAACACTGGAAGGAAGAAACATATTAGACCTGGGTTTTATTACACAAAATATATAAATTTATTTATTTATTTGTTTATTTATTTAAAAAACAACTTTTAATGTTTATTTATTTTTGAGAGAGAGAGACAGAGACAGAACATGAACATGATCAGGGGAGGGGCAGAGAGAGAGGGAGACACAGAAACTGAACCAGGAGGTTCCAGGCTCTGAGCTGTCAGCACAGAGCCCAACATGGGGCCCAAACCCACTAACCGTGAGATCATGACCTGAGCCAAAGTCCAGTGCTTAACCAACTGAGCCACCCAGGCACCCCCAAAATATAGAAATTTATACTTGTGTAAACATCACTGAAAATTCATGTGATTTACAAAATTTTGGGGCGCCTGGGATATATATATATATATATATATATATATATATATATATATATCAAGAAAAAAGAAAAATTTTGCCACCCACAAAAAGGAGTCTTCCATACATTTTTAGCAGTGCTTTTTATTATATGGTGATATTTAGATTATAATGACTTTGGTTCCAGTCATCATTATTAGACTGATAAAATACAGTAACATTAATACTTCCCAACCGAACTAAAATTCTTATTATTTTTTTAAATTTTTATTTATTTTGAGAGAGCAAGAAAGAGAGAGAGAGAGAAGGCGGGAGGAGTAGAGACAGAATCCCAACCAGGTTCCATGTGTCAGCACAGAGCCCAGAGTGGGGCTTGATCTCATGAGCTGTGAGATCATGACCCGAGCCAAAATCAAGAGTCAGACACTTAACCAACTGAGCCACCCCGGGGCCACTAAAATTCTTCTTTATCTACAATTACATTCTTTTCAGTTCATGCTAGTTCTCATAAAGAATAGAACTTAATACATTTTTCTGAGAATAGCACTTACCACTTATACTCATTTATCACCTTAACAAACAATGATTTTAAAAATACAGTGATAGTGAAAAAGAAAACATCAATAGCAGAATTTAAACGAGGACTAAAGTGCAAAATAAACAGTAAAACTTAGCAATGGTAGTTTCAGCAAGACTAAAACACTGCTGGTGCCATCAGTATCAAGAGAAATATTTGGTGGTTACCCAGTGTACTGTAAACTACTTCTAACACAAACAGGATGCTAAGACACTTTATCACAAAGTTACCCTTCAAAATATATTATCTGTTATTGTTAGCTTTTTTCATTGATAAAAATGGAATATCAGATAGATCTTGTTTATAACAATATGCTATGTGAAGAGGTTAAACAGTTACCAAGAAAGGAGAGGAAATTGAACTTAGCTTTTTAGTGTCCCTACTCTGGATTCTGCTTATGTTCAAAGCATCCATAGCTTTACCACCTCACTACCTGAATGATCTTCAGAAAGTTGTTTAATCTTGCTTCAGCTCAATTTTCTCATATGTCAGGTGACAATAATAAGACATTGTGGTGAGGATTAAATGAGACTAGGCATGTATACTTTCAGCATAGGCTCTGCTACCTAGTAAGTGATCAATACCAATTAGCTTAAGTTATCATTAATAATTTTCATAACATTTTAATGATATCACTAAAGGGTTTTCAACAGAGAAAACATATGATCTAACTTAGGTTTTAAAAGATTCATTCAAGAGGCGCCTGGGTGGCTCAGCTGGTTGAGAATCTGACTCTTGATCTCAGCTCAGGTCTTGATCTCAGGGTCATGAGTTCAAGCCCTATGTTGGGCTCTGTGCTGAGCATGAAACCTACTTAAAAAAAAATGTTCAGTCAAGCTTCAGTATTGAGAACGGACCAAAGGGCCTAAGAATAGAAACAGGCAAAGCACGTAAACAGCCACTGTAGTAACAACCAACTTGAGAAGGGAGGGGAGGAAGTAGTGCAGAGTGGGAAGGTTACAGAGATCGCATGTTGGATTATTACTTTGTGGACTGGACATGGGTTTGAGAGAAAGAAGAGTAAAGATAATTAATGTGTGTATGTGTGTGGAAGGGGTTGTTTATTTACTTGTCTGTTGGGGGAGGGGTTGTGCATGTTTTTGTCTGAGTGACTAGAAGACAGAGTTTGAAGTGGTAAGATCCCTAGATTGGGATGATAATGCAGGTGTAGATTTGGTATAAGGAAATGAGGACAACCAAGAGTTTGGTTTTGTATGTTCAGGAACAGATGCTTATCAGACATCCATGTGGAGATGTCAAGGAGGCATTTGGATAAACAAGATCTCGGAGAGATGTGGGCTGAAGATTTAAAAGTAGATTCATCATTGGTTAAATTACATTGTTAGGAATGCTACTCAAATGTGACATAGCAAATTGAAAGAAGACAATCCTAAGTGGACAATTAACTGTAAGGTAAACTAATTTTTCTCCCACTAGGGATTATTTGAAACCCTTAAATTATCTGAACAATTGTTGAGCTGTATGCATGGCACATTTTGGCATTAGCTGGATATTGTTAAATATGTTTGGAAATCTTACACTCTTTAAAGTCACAGATCACTATAAAAAATTCACAATTCTAAGAAATGTCTATCATGAAATGTGCATATCTGAGTAAGAACACAGGAAGTGGCCAATACTCAGGAAAGAGACAAGTTTAGTCAACAGATCTCAACTGTCGACCCAAGGAACACTAATCATTGCTTAGTTGCAAGATTCAAACATTAAAATAACTCTCTACAATTCAACTTGGCAGTGGGCTATAGTCTCTAATAAATTAGCATTTATCCATCCAGTCATTTGGAATAAAGATGAAAAGCCAAAGCCAGAGCCTAGAGGAGTATCCCTAGTAAGGGATACACAATTGTTGAGGGAGAAATTCCCATGTGTTCTACTAAAGGCTCTGAAGGTACTGAGAACACATAGGTATAGAGCCAGTCACTGGATCCATCCATGGAGTCTCAGGACAGACTTCTGAGAGGAGCTGACTTTTTAAAAGGATCTAAAGATAGCTAGGAACTTGCAAGATTGAGAATATGGAATGGAAGAAGCATGTTAGAACAGGGAGCGTACAATGAAAGGCCTTACTTTGCCCTCTGTAGCTGTTCTATTCTAACTTTTAAATTGAGCTGTCTTCACATCACTAAAAATTAATTAATTGACTTTATAAGTTGACAAAATAAATGTAAATGATTCACAAAACAAACCGTCTTTATTTTCAAAGGGTACTTGAGCATCTATTCATTCAATACAGCATCAATTCATACAAAACATGGAAGGTAGACTAAACCTTCATCAATGATCTAAGCACAGAAGGTAAGAATTTCAGAAGTTCCAAGAAAGCTTCTTAGGCTGCCCTTCATACTCCTGGCCTACAGATGCTCCAAATACCATACATGGCTATGACTCATTTGAATCTAAGTAGGTGATTAAAATGCAAACATTATGACAAGTTTGATCATATTTACATCTTAATGTCACTTCAGTATCAGATTCTGAGGACCTTTCCAAAAAAAAGTGATGTTGGAGAAGTTGCAAAGTAAGACTAACAACTGAGAATGGGTGGATTTGGGAATATTAAAGATTAACTAATGTTGTTTTATAGGCTGTTATTAAATTCTCTTATAAAATCATAATAATTATACAAGGTGGACAAATATAAAAGTTGTGACTATATCATAGCATCATTCACAAATAAGTAATGAATTTCTATCTACACAGGACTTTATTTGAGGGAAGTATTTCATAGTCTTGGCATATTCTACAACTCTGAATAAACTAATTAGGCACCTCCTAGGAACCACTGTGGGTGAACAAGACCTTGTTTCTTCCCTTAGGCTCTAACAGTCCATGAGGTAAATTCCCAAAAGTTTTAAAAGTAAAATAAATAATCTCTTATGCTCTGAGAAAGTATATTACAGGACTTAAATCTATTTCATTGAAAAAGCTCCAGTGATCAACTGGGTGAGTTGATGAAGAGACAGATTTTGAAAGAAGATAAGAAAAAGTTATAAATGACTCTTTTAAGTGCTAAAAATCATACCACATTTCTAAGACTTCTCTCAATTAAAAAATAGGATTTGATTACATGCTGTACTTGAGGGGAAGCTAAAAATAATTTGTGGAGTGAATTTTTAAAAGCAGGGTCTTTTAGTTTTTGATCTATCATTTTATTAGGCTTTAAACTGTACCTTGATTCATAGGGTTTTGGTTAAAAATTTTTGTTTTATGATGTGGTGTAAAAATGTCCTAAAGCACCTAATGACAGAGCAAAATGCATCTCAGATGCACTAATTAATGGGAGTGATTAGGTCCAGGCCAAAATTGTCAGAGCCAGAGATAAGGGGCTCAAAATGGACATATATGTATGTGGTGACAAAACCTTCATGGAGTACAAATAACAGGAATTTGAGTCTAGCATGTTTATTTGATTCATAAATGAAGAAAACTAAATTTACTTTTCATCAGGTGAAAGGGAGATAAGAGCAAGGCCAAGAATGATTAATTGATTTCTGATTCTTCTTTTATAGTTATTTGTGCTAGAAGTTTTATTATAATTAAATGCATTTTATTGTGGCAAAGATATAATAGATGAATAAATAATATAATATCGCTATCTTAAATGCTCTTAAATGCTCTGAGATTCATGAAAAATAAATAAAGCAATAAATTTCAAGCATACCAATTGCTTCTGATGGAATATCAGGTAGAGATGCATGTGAGAACTGAACCCACAGAGCAAACACACAATGTCCAAGTGAGACTGGGTGAGAAGAGCAGTTGGTTGCCTTTGTAAAGTAATTAAGAAGTGTCTCTAAAACTCCTGGGGCAACCAGTTCATAACATCATACAGTTTTATGTGGTCCTGAATCCCCAGTGAGATTTGGCTGCGTGACTATCCAGGATGAGCAGACGAGAAGCAGCAACGGACTTTACTTATGTATCAGCTTTTGTGGTCCTGAGAAGGTGAGAAAATCCCATTATCCCAGAACAAAAGTGGTTCTCTATAGTTGAGATTCACCTGCACAAAATCAGAGCACATCTCAGTCTGTGCCAAATATCTGAGGGCACAGTGGAAAATTGAAACAACTATTTGGACATGTGCTCTATGGAGTTCCACATAAAATGTTTCCAAATATTTGCATTTGGAAGACCCATATACAGAGTTTTTCCTTTTTATTTCATCCTGGTTCACACTTTCATTAACAGCTGGGCTATAACAATAGCTTCCCAGCCAGTTTCCCCAATTCCCATCTGTCTTCATTGCAGACCGTACTATGCACTGCTGTCATACCACTCTTTTAAACTGCTGCTCTAGTAATAGCATTCCCCTATTCAGAATGATGGATGGCTCTGCCTTGCCTACTACATGCATTTCCTCACACTAACATTTCCTCACATCACAATATGCCCTCACACCTCCCTCTCTACCTTAAGCTCCTATTACTCTCCCACTTTCATGTTCCTTTTCCTCTAGCCAACAGGACTAGCATTCCCCAGGAACACCATGCACCAAGCCTGTCTCCATGTCTCTGTTCATGTTGTTCTTGCTGTTGGGAACACGGCATCACTCTTCATTCCTACTCCTCATTTCTCTCCAATTCTACCTCCTCCACAAACCTTTTCTTGCCCTCTCTCAACCAGATGACCCCTTCACCTGAGAATCTCCATAATCTTTTGGAAATGTCTCACAGTGATCAACACACTCACTCTCCTTTGTGCCATGACGACTTAATTATCTTTGATACTTGAAGATTGTGAGCTTATTGTTTGCAAAATCTAACACATTGCTCACAAATGGGCAGTAAATATATATTTGTTGATTGGAACTGAATCTAACAGTATCTGATGTCTCTTTTGGTGGCAGGGGGTTGGGTTATAAACATTATAGGTCCATCCCTGTTTATTCTGAAAGCATTTTCCCCACCCCTTCCCTTTTGTTTGCACATAGCCACTGAGATAAAACATCCATGGTTTTCTTAAAAAATTAAATCTTTGTTACTAAATATAACAAAAGAATGTAAACATTATTTATTATAAATGGGTCTGGTTTACTACAAATTTTGCAAGAAATTGCAGTACTAAGCATTTTCAAGCATTTGAGTAATGCACATTCAGGATTGAGGCAAAAGCACATTCTTCATTGAATAACTACTTCAATATCTTTACTTTTATAAACACAATGATTTCATATCAGAATAAGTAGATATGTGTAACCATTTTCATATGCAAATATGATAGACACAAGCCAGGAATAGGCTTCCTTTACTTTCATCTTCTATCACTGTAATTTATGAGAATAATCTTAAACTCAAAAAAACATATTCAATGCTTTGAAAATGATTCTTCCAGGGGCACCTGGGTGGCTCAGTCAGTTAAGCATCTGACTTCAGTTCAGGTCATGATCTTGTGGTTCGTGGGTTCAAGCCCTGCATCGGGCTCTATGCTGGCAGCCCAGAGCCTGGAGCCTGCTTCAGATTCTGTGTCTCCATCTCTCTCTCTGTCCCTCCTCCGCTCATGTTCAGTGTCTCTCTCTCTCTCTCTCTCTCTCTCTCTCTCTCTCTCTCTCTCAGAAAATAAAAAAACATTAAAAAATTTTTTAAGTGATTCTTTTGAACATCTATAATTTTTTGAAGCTCTTTCTCCCCCAATGCAGCACTTTCTTCACATGCCATCAGCCTCTTGTGTTGGTGCCTTAAAGATTTGCTCCTCTCCCCTCCCATTTGTAATCATTGACCGACTCTTCAAGCTTAGCACATTGTTTTTCACTCCTAGCTTTCCCTTAGAAAACTGACTCACCAATTTTACATATTCCCATTCTAGGTTTTTCAGCTAAGCACAGCTTCTAGTGCACATTTGGCCCACAATAAATATCTCTTGAAAAAATAAGTAAACAACATAAAATTCCAGTGCAATCTATTCGATGGCTACAGTACATCTTCACTACAGTGACCTTCTACTACTCTAAATTCAATGTATCCCAAACACAACTCAGTATTTCCCTTCCTTTCCAAGCCCCCAAACATTCTCAATTCCCTCCCTCTGGGCCCCAATTTCTTTCTGTTCCTATTCTTACATTATATAGAAGTCATTTCTGTTTATTTCCTTTCTGTCTTCCCCTATCTAAAATGTTGATTATTCCTATTGTTATGTCCCAAACGTCTTATTCTAAGTTGTGTTTATAGCATGAAGTCCATCACAATATCTAGCATTTACTAAATCCTTCACAAATGCTAGGCACAGAGTTCTGTGTGTATTATTTATTATTTATTTTTATTTATTACTTTTATTTTTCAAAGTAACTCAATGAGAGGATGCTATTATTTCTATTTTACAGATGAGAAACAGTTTTTAAAATATTTATTGATCATAAGGAAGCACAAGGATATATAGTTATATACGAAATTGTCTGATATCCAGGTGTGTATAAATTTCCAACACATAGTCAAATATGTAGTATTTATAGTTTTTTCTAGAACATTTTCTCTAATAAGCATTGATAAAGTTTTCTTGAAAAAATTTTAAGAAAATATCACTTTACTGGTATAAATAATTAAATTTGGCAAGAGAATTAACTTTTTCTATGCACATTTAATGAGAGGAATTATTATCTAGTACATATTTGCACTGGCTAAATAAAATGCCGTACTTATAAATATGTTATTTAGAAATTGACATTAATGCACTAATTCCAACAACTATGTATGATGACCACGATCATAAAATAATGTAGCTGATAAAAATCACCAAAATACACTAAAAATACAAAAAAAAGACATGTGTTTAGTTTTTCTTTGAGGTACCACACATTATTTTATCCTCAGTATTGAAAGAAAATAACATCTATGAAACAAATTTTACAATTAGAGATGGAGGTAAAATTACATTGACACTGATTAAAAAAATTATATTTAAACCAAGAGAATCCTTAAAGCAAAAACTGAAGCACTGGGGGAAGCTCATTGAGCGTATCTAAGATATACAGTAAATGGCTTGCTCCACTGATTCCAAAAACCTGCAAGCTGCTTATTAAACATCAATACAAAGGCTTCAAGATGAGGAAGAGTCAGAAAATGTGGCTGCTGAAAACTGTTGTAATGAAAACCCAAGGGAAATGGCTCTCTTTTAAAATAAATTAAAACTACTCTTGTGGAATAAACAAACAACAGTAAGCAATTGTTACTATGATTCTTATAATCTGCAAATACCTGTGATTATCTGTGAGTAAATGGTGCTGACTGAAATGGGAAACAAGTCCAGGATGCTGTGAACAATAGCACGCAGGGAAGGGAAGATGTACTAGGCACAAGTTGGGTGCATGGCTTTTTACTTATATCATTTCAGGTAATCCTCATGATACTTCAGTGAGGTAGTTCTAACCATTGTCATTTTATAGGAGAGGAAACTGGAACCTGGAGGTTTCCTTACTTAAGATCACACAGTAATTTGTGAAGCTGAACTGAATTCTGCCTTTTGACTATGATTGAGTGTTCTTTTCTTGCTAGTATAGAGCCTCTTTTCAGGATTAAAACACAATACAGCAATTTCGATATGAATAAGTGTTCCTCCCACCTTTCCAAAGGTCTCTGAGCAATTCCTGTGATGGAGTGAGAGGAGAGGTGGACTGATATGGGTCAGAAAATGCCTAAAGGATCCAAGGACATACAGGTCTTCCTGTCCCTCAATGCACTTGGGAGAAGGTAGGGAATAGGAGGAAATGAGAATTACTCCCAGTTTATTCTGCTCAATCACCACCAAGCTGTTTGGGCTTTTTGTGGGAAGAGGGAGGTGAGAGAAAGGAAAAAGAAGAGAAGAGAGGGAAAATCTTGGAAAAAAGAAGAGAGAGAAAAAAATGAGAGTGGTACTCCAAGTTGGAGAGAATGATTCAGAGGAGTTAATTATCCCACTTTGCTAGGGAAGCACACAATTAAAACATCTGCATCTTTTGAAATATCTAACTAAAAAAGACAAGACTAGAAAGCCTTTTCTTTTCTTTTTTCTTTTTCTTTCTTTCTTTCTTTCTTTCTTTCTTTCTTTCTTTCTTCTGTCTGAAGCACTTTTAAAGTTGTCTACACATTGCAGAATGTTTTATGTTTGATTTCCTTTTAATGACCTGAATACTTGGATTGTTTCTTAATTTATATATGGTGTGCTGTGGTTTATACATAGGTCCCATGAAAAATAAAAATAAAGATACGTGTGTAAGTCTGTGCACCAAGACAGGAGGAAGAAGTAAATAAAGGAAACAGTTTAGAAAAACCTGTTTCTTACACTTTCCACCCCCATCAACAACAAGAAAAGAAACCAAAAAAGACCATAATTCATGAAAAAAAAATAATCTGAGTTTTAAATAAGCATTATGAAGATTCTTATTGAGTATAAGTTTTTAAGTATTATGTTATAAAATTTAATGGAAAATTTTTCTTTCCCTTAAAAATAAACCAAAATACCACAGACATTTCCCAAAAATTCCAGCTGTCTGCTTGCTCTCCTTGTGTCTCCAGAACTATTTTATTTTTCCTCCATTGGTAGTTTAAAGGTGTACTCCTTGATATGTAATACCATTTTAAAGAGTTTAACAGAATTAAGATTTTGTTCCTGTATACTAAGTTTATTTTCACATAATTCAGGTACACATTGCAAAATTAGAGTGTTTTAGTTGGAAGACTTTATTTTCTAGTTAAAAACTGTCATCTCAATGAAAGAAAATACATCTAAATCAAAGGACAGTTTAGTCCAACAATTTAACAAGTATACTAGTGTATGCATGAGTGTGAAATTTTGGAAGAGCCAGACTTAGGAGGAAATAATTTCTAATTTGTAATCAAGTCCAAGAGTATTTCTAGCAAAAATATTTTTACATTCTACCACACCCAATGTATTGCATTTTTTTCTTCTATGTTGGTTTTTCCACTGAAGCAATCATAGCCCAAGTACATTTCTTTCTAAATCCAGAGCATCCATCCATCCATCCATCCATCCATCCATCCATCCTTTCATTCATTCAGTTCAAATAAAAGAGCATTCATTGCACACCTACCAGGTGCCTGGCCCTATGCTAGGCACGAGAGAACAGAAATGAATAAAGTACTGTTCCTACTCTTGAGGACTTGACAGAGCAGATTAAAGAGTAATTGGGTAATTGCAGTATACTGAAGGGGAAGTTACATTAACTATCTGGACAAATGGTATGAGAACAAGACTCTAAGAAGGCAGAAATCTCACCTCTTACCTCACCTGCACACGGTACTATCTACTGTTCACAAAAGCAGTTCACAAAACATTCTCTCCTGCCTTTGGCCTCTGTTCCTGTTCCTTCCTACATGTCCCCTCAAACAGGCTGACCCTTTGTATCTTTCATCCACCAAATAAGCATCACCTCCCCTGACTATCCTCTCCACTGTGTCCCACAAGGTTAGTTACTGTTTATTTCATTCTGTTAGCACACTGTCTTGTCTCTTCAGTTTCTCCCTTAAACCTCTAACTACTTGAAGGCAGGGAGCTTTTCTTTCAACTTCATATCATCAGCGCTTACCTTGTAAATGTGTGATGAATGAAAAAAAGAATAATTATAAGAGTCTACATAAAGACATCTCACTGTGCCCTCCCATACACATATATTGCCTCCCCCTAAAAAAGAAACCATTAAGAACTCTTTTTTTTTCTTCCATCAAAGTAAGAATTTAAAATATTTTCTCTTTTAAATGCACTACTCCCCAGAGGGCAAGCCATTCATTTACTTCCCTGGCAGAGAAAAATAGTAAAGTGTCAAAATGTCTAAGCCAGTTTGAAAATATTCTGGAATTTCTGGTTTCTCTTCTTTGATTTTTACACAGCTATGTAAATGTAGACCTGTTCTGAAAGTCAGCTTGAAACACACATTTCAAGGCATTTGCAGTATTTTTTTTTTCTTTTTGCATTTCATTTGGTTGGACAGTTGTTTAAAATTTGGTATACCAGACTGCACCTATTTATGTTGGTTATTTCAAAATAGATGTCCATGAGTCACTGTTTTTATATACTTTAGCTAGTCAGCCAGTTCAGAGGGGAAAAAATGGTTAAATTATTAGAACAACAATTACTAACAATTACTAGAAGAATGATCTAATACAGATTAAACTATAAGAGAAAACAAGAAAAGGAAACTTAGTTTATATATCACACAAGTGCATTCTAATTGATCAAACTGTAAATGTCATTTCAGAAGAATGGAAAATGGAGTTCCATATTATAAAAGGGCCACTAAGTATTTAAATCATGAATAAAAATGCATAACAGAAAAAAACATAACACTTGCAATGAGAAACTGTCTGTATTAAGTATATTTGGATATGTCAGTCACTGCAATATTTATTCAATGAACCAAGCTTCTGGAATTTCATTTCTATTTGCCACCTGGTGAATAAAAATGTGTTAAGTTCATGTTGTCTCTGACCTTTTACTAAAAATTTCATTCCTTAGTCATATTCTGCATTGGTGGTCAGAGTTTGTTGCCAAGAATTTGCTTGTCATCTGAATTTCCTTTCACATGTAATCCTTCAACTGAATTACACCATCCTAGTGATTGCATTTGAAGTGACAGAACTAGCTGAAGAATTTTCTATGCCGAGGAGCTTCCTTCTTTAAAGAACCATCAAGAACCATTATAAAACAATTAGAACAAGGACAGATTCTGTATATTTTGGTCATTTGTGCTCTGAGATTGATGGTAGTTAACAGGGTATCTTAAGTCAATGCACCTACAAAGTCTCATTGAGTGGCACAAGCTCACTGTGAGTCTATCGCTCTGTCTCCAGGGGCCTGTAAATAGTCACAGAAACTGCGCCATTAGTTGCCTTCACTGGAGGATTTGACCAAATTTATCTAAGGTTATCACTTCAGATCCCATGGTCTATGAACTTTTTTTTTTTAATGTTTGTTCATTTTTGAGAGAGACACAGAGACAGAGAGACAGAGAGAGATAGAGAGTGGGGAGGGATGGGGTGGGTAGAGAGGATCTGAAGCAGTCTCTGCGTAGACAGCGGCAAGCCTGATGCAGGGTTCCAATTCATGAACCATGAGATCATGACGTGAGCTGAAGTCGGATGCTCAACTGACTGAGCCACTCAGGCGCCCCAGAACTTCTTGAAATAAATGCAGTCACTTGTGTACGTACACACACGTGCGTGTTTGTTTAAGGAGATGGTTCATAATTTTTTCATATTCTGAAAGAAGCTATGGCCCAAAAACATTTGAAACCTTAGCCTTTGTAGCAGAAGTGTTGGCCAAGGATTCCTGACATTATTTGCCAGTCAGTTCTCAAATCCCTTCTGCTGCTGTCCAGCTCTGCACAGCTGCACACCTGTGGGCAGGACAAAGGCTCTGCTGAAACATAGCCTTCTCCAGGTTTCATTTATGAGTTTGACCACATGAAGTGGTGCCTTGACTCTATCACAAAGTGGATTTCACTTGGTTGACTAATCCGATTAAGCACACAATAAAACTGAGAAGCTCAGAGCTAAAACTGGGCCCTAATCCATATCATCTGGCCTGGCAAATTGAGTGTGACCATTCACATTTCCTTTCTTTGGTATGTCTCCATATAAATACACTTAGGATTTTTTTTTTTTTTTTTTTTACTGTTCTGAGATATTTCAAACAGAAAAGTTCTGAGAATAATATAATGAATGTCCATGTAGCCATCGCCCATTTGTCTGTATTTCTTTTAGAGTTAGGCCTTTAAAAGAAACGAAATTAAAATATTCAGATACATTTGAAACCCAGCATATCCTCCTTAATCTCAGTTCTCTCCTTCGTCCCTCATTTAAAAGCAATCCTTTTATGTATCACTTCTAAGCAATAAAATATTTATACCACATATGTATACTAGCCTGAGCATTCTGTAAGTATTGGTTTCCCATTTTTTAAAACATTATATAGGTGCTCTCATAGTGTAAGAATGTTGTCACACCTTATTTTTGGCTCAGTAAGTTTGAGATTTACCAATATTAATTCATATAGCTCTAGTTCATTCCTTTCAACTCCTGGATGGTATTTTATTGTATGATCACACTGCCAACTATTTATCCATCATTCTCTTTGTGGATATATTAATATATATTCCTTCCACCATTCTAGTTAGATGGACATTCTAGTTATATCTCATGTGCCCATCTGCACAAGACCCAATGATGCCTTCCCTGGTCTCTGTGGCAGGAAGGAATTCTCCCTTCTTATGAATAGCACTACTGTTCTTCCAAGGTCAAAGGCTCAGCCTCATCCATATTGGTATCCATGGTATCTGGCATTATGCTTAGCACATAATAAGTCTGTTACAAATATTTACTATTTAATTTAATTACTGCTGGTTTCCCTGTATGGTAATTGGTGTATCTGGCTCAACTTTCTTACAAGATTGTTTATGTTTCCCAGGAGTAGGCCTTGTTATGTACATATTCTCATTCATCATACTGTACTGTACAAGTTCTTTGCATTTAGTAAGTCTTTAATATTTACCGAATGACTGAACAAATGAAATAAAAGAGGAAATGTTAATTTTATTAAGTGTGAGATATCTTCATACTGCAGTCAACATTACATTTGAGTTTCTATCAACACAGCCCTTGTCCACTATATCAAGTGACTTTTCTACCCAAGTTAGTCTATTAGTGTTTATTGTCAATACTGAGGTCTAAAAGGGGAGTTATTCCCATAGAAACTTATAAATTCCCATAAAGAACTAAATTTGTCCCATGATGGCCAAACACATAATGGTTTCTTTTAGTCCCTTTCTTTTAATTGCCCAGGAGAAGAGCATCTTCCCTCATATGAAATAGCTCCTTCCTTTATAAGGTTTATGTACATATGCCTGTCTATTGGACAGCTGTCAGAAACCCTGGGGGCTCAAAGAACAAGCTAATCTCTGAAGACTATATGGTTTTCTTCTCTCTCATCTTAGAACATCTGTGGTTTTCTCTGGCTCTGTTCTGGCCCCCTTGGTCTCCTGACCAGGTTCCTCTGCTTCATTCATGGTTTCTGCTCCCTCTTAACTTCACATTGCACTCTCCCTTATTGATCATGACCTGAACTCCAACTAATGGCATCCTTTAAATTTTAACTCTACTGACAATTGACTCACCATGTTTATGTTTTCATCCCATGTGTCCATAAGTCACGTGCCAGCAGGGAAATGACACAATGTAGAAAACAGAGTTTTCCAGCCTAGGCCAGAGAGTAAACATTTTCAGCTTTGTGGGCCATAAGGTCACTGCTGGGACTACTCAAACCAGCTGATGTAGTGTGAAAATAGTGATGGACAATACGTAAATGAATGTGCATGATAGTGTTTCAATAAAACTTTATTTATAAAACAGGTAGCAGGCTGAATGTGGCCTGTGGGCCATAATGTGCTGACCCCTGGGCTAGGCAATGGAGATTTCAAAAGGAAGTGTTAATGGGAGACAATCTACTGACATCCCTTACATAGAATCAAAATAGGAATAAGCAATTGACTCCAGAGCTACAAGACTTGACCAGAAATCTGATTGTTCTGTGCTTATGTTTACCAAGGCACCTTCTAATGATGGTTTGATTTTGCACATGGCTCTGTTTACAGGAAGATAATTGGACAGTTATGCGCATTTGAGTATTCTAACTCATTAGAGAGTTTTACAAGGGCTAGTAAGCAAAAAGAACCCTTTCATATGTGACTAAAGTGTACAAAGTAATGGTGACTCATATGTCAGGGTTTACAGTCATGGCTGGATGGTGATTTGTAATTGGGACAATGCACCTAGGCTGTGCACTTGCTCATGGGCACCAGTAACACTTTACAATGTACAGTCATGGAACAAACGACACTAAACCAATCACAGAGAACTTGATGCCAACCAGTTACGATCCAGAAGTCATCCTCAGTAACTCAAGAAAGCCTTGACCAGTGGAACACACTCACTCACACCACTTCTGATCCAAAAAGGTCCCTTTTAGTTTCACTGAAGGTTCCCATATACAGATGCAACTGTAAACCATGAAGACCAATAGATATCCATATGCTTTTTCCTAAAACCCTTGTGGTTTTATAGGATTGGCAATAACTACAATCTGTTCCACTTGTAGATAACTGTCATATTTGGTAAGGAAAATAAATGTTTGAGAAATCTTACTATTTTTATTTTTAGAGGTCCATACATTTATGAAGTTTATTCTTAAAATAAACTTACCATTTGTTGCTAAAGTTATTCTTTACAAGCCTGTTATTTTTTTCAAATGAAGGAGTGTTTTCACACATTTTGATTATATATGTGTATACGCATACAAACATATTTCAAAGACAATATTCTCAATGTTTGAGAAGAGATAGAATGATGGACGAAACACTGCTGGCAGAAACCAAATTACACAGAAATTTTAGTTACTTTTGATTACAAATAATGGGCATAAGGTGACAGTCCATGGGAAGCCATTAATACCAGTGAATCCCAGATATAACTAATAATGAGCATGACTTATATATCTTCTTTTTTAACCCATTGTCAGCTTAGCTTCCATTTGCTTTTAACCAGGACTACAGTACATCACAGGAAGTACCTAGCAGAGGTGAAAATCTCTAGATTAATTAGGAAGAAAGATTTTCAGGGAGATTACTTTCTATTCAGGCTTTTCATAGGTGCTAAAAGAAAAGAATGCCATGGCATATGCAAGGAAGGAAACAGAAAAAATTAAAACTTTTCCCTCTTTTCTAAAGTTATAAGTTATAAGGCAAGACTTCAAAGTAACCCAAGAAACCAAGCATATGAGCTGAGGACAAGTCAGAAATGGATGCTCTTGAGTTCTGGGCATCCTGTGGAAGGGAGACTCGAGAACTCTGAGCCCAGCAAAAAGCCAAGGGACTAAACCTGGGGATTTGCCACCCCCTCTGTTCTACAAGGGAGGTGAAAGGAGACGAGAAACTGGAATTCTACCTGAAGAAAATTTCCACACATATGTCAGATACCAACTTGATAGTTGTCATTATTAACATCATTAATATTATTTAAGTAGTTTTCTACTTATTAAGCCTCCAATCTGACAACCTGTGCTAAGAATTTAAGCAAGGGTATTTGGCAGACTTAAAGTGCCCTAAAGTCCAGGCTTTCTTAGGGTGCTAGGAAATAGGGTAATATTCTGTAACACAAATTACCCGGAGAACTCATGTTCTGAGTGTCATACTTAACATTTGTAAAACACGCTTCCTTTACAAAATTATATTGGCCAACTTTGCCAAGAGCCTGATTCAGTGTATATTCACTATGATAAATTTAGCTAAAATAAAATCTTATCCCTATAGCTCCTCAGAAAATGCATACAGCTTGTTGAAGAATAAAGATGGTGGTGGTGGTAGAGGAGGGCAAGAGAGGACAGAGAAGAAGTATATGTTATGTACACACACACGTACACACACACACACACACACACACACACACAAAACAGCCACATGGGACAGAGAGAGAGTTACAATGGAAGGTGCACCTTGTCTTACTTCTGCCATGGAGTCTTATTCTCTAACAGTTCCATCTAGCAGTTTCTTACAGTCCTTTGAGGAACCGTCCATTTGCACACACACACAAAGGGGCGTGTGTGTATGTGTGTGCACACATATATTCTGATCCTCATTACTTGCAGATTCCATATTTGTGAATTTTCCTACTCCTAAAATCAGTGCTCGCTGGGCACTCATGATCACATGTAGACATGAAAAAGGTGGCCCCAAATATGTCTACTGAAGCCACATTCCCAACTGACACTGAAGAAAGCAATTCTCTGCCTTCTTGTTTCAGCTCCCATTGTAAACAAGTGTCCTTTTCAAGGTGCATTTAATACCATGTTTTTCATTTTTTTGTTGTTTTTTTGAGAGGAAGGTGATTTCACTGTTTAAAAAGGCCCCCATTATAGTGCTGAAGCACTGTCTAGTGGTTGGTTTGTTTTTGTTTTTAGGGTGTTTTGTTGTTGTTGTCACTGTCTAGTTCTTAAGTACAAGTAAGCTATGGTGTGCCTTCCAGAGAAAATACATGTAAGGTAAGCTTCATTTAGATATGAGTTATAGTACTACTCACTATGAGTTCAATATTAATAAAACAATTACATATTAAATAGTAATAATAATGAACCTAACCCTGTATTTCTGCTAGGGGCAATGATTCAGTATTCACTAACTCAGTGTTTACAGTGACTTTATAGACTATAAACCACAAATAATGAGAATCTATTAGTGTGCACATTTTTAATTTACAAAAATGGATACTTATGTACATTATATCCACTATTTTATATCTTGATTTTTTTTTTACCTACTAATTCATTTTAGAAATCATGACATACCATGTCATGCACATTTACTTCCTTCTTTTAGAAGAATGCAGTTTTCCCTTGGACAATTTTGCCATTGTTGATTTAACTACTTGATAATGATAGAATTTTCTTTTAATGACAAAACAATGCTTCAGGAAACATTCTTATACTTACATCTTTGCAAACTACACAGATCTCTGAATGAAGAGAATTCTGGCTTCTGTAACAAATACCTAACAGCTGCAGCTGTCTTAAGAGCCATCAAAAATGTTTAGCAGATTGGTATTATTACATAGGGTGTGGATTTGGCCTGCGAATTTGATGTGGCTGAGCAGCAGCTACCACACTGAGCATGTTTAACAAATGTCACATAATCAGGGGCGCCTGGGTGGCTCAGTCGGTTAAGCGGCCGACTTCGGCTCAGGTCATGGTCTCGCGGTTTGTGAGTTTGAGCCCCGCGTAGGGCTCTGTACTAACAGCTCAGATCCTGGAGCCTGCTTCAGATTCTGCGTCTCCTCCTCTCTCTGTCCCTCCCCCACTTGCACTCCATCTCTCAATAATAAATGAACATTAAAAAAATTAAAAAAAAAACAAACAGATGTCACATAATCAGACCTTCTTCCATAGGTAAGGTCAGGGTTTCATAACTATAGGATCCCTTTATTTGAGTGTCAGTGTAAGTGCTCTGCATTTGTGTACAGATCTGCTCCATGACCAAAGGGAGCAGATGTGAAGTGCTCTGTAAACTGCTCTTTGTCTTGTGGCACCAAACCAACCCTATTCTTAAGGAAAACTGCAAGAGCCATGTGTCAAAGAAAATCTAGCCTCTCCTTTATCTGCCTCCCCCCACTCCCATCCCTGTGTTTGGGTAAGGAATGAAGAAGCTTTGAGTAGTGAATGAAGTACCTCTGAATCAGGACCACGTCGAGATTATGATGACTGAGAAAAAATACTGTTGGTATTAAAAACCACGGGAGTAATTTAGAGCACAAAGGATGTTGATAAAAATAAATGAGAGCTTTTCATTTTCTCCAAGTCACTTCTCTGCCTCAAAATTTTCCTATCTACAGGGAAGATGCCTAGAGGAGCATGTAGAGCACATCAAACTCTCAATGTATATATACAAGATTCATGCAAAAAATTGCCATTTATAAGCCAACAATTTTAATTTTTTTTAACATTTATTCCTTTTTTAAAGTGAGAGAGACAGAGCATGAGTGAGGAGGGGCAGAGAGAATCAGAAGCAGGCTCCAGGCTCTGAGCTGTCAGCACAGGGCCCGATGTGGGGTTCGAACCCATGGACTGTGAGATCATTACCTGAGAAGAAGTCAGATGCTCAACCGACTGAGCCACCCAGGTGCCCCTATAAGCCAACAATTTTAAACAGTAACCAAAATTCCTTTACTCTCATAATTCATTAATGAAACCATTAATTTTCTAATGATAACATTAACCACAAAAAGTACATTTGATATAGTCAAAGATGGGGTACCAGGTGGCTGAGTCATTTAAGTATCAGACTTTGGCTCAGGTCATGATCTCATGGTTCGTGAGTTCAAGCCCTGCCTCTGTGCTGCAGCATAGAGACTGCTTGGGATTCTCTCTCTCCCTCTCTCTCTCTCTCTCTCTCCCTCTCTCTCTTTGACTGTCCCCCCCCTACTCCTCTCTCTCTCTCTCTCTCTCTCAAAATAAAAAAACTTAAAAAAAATACCAGGAGGGCAGAAATCAAGTTTAAGTTAATTTTAGGCATTCACATTAGGAAATATATATTGTACCTGCAAAGCTGGAGAGGTGCCTCACTTCTCATGAAGTAGGGCAAGGAGTTTCCAGAAGTTGGGGTCATCTTTCCCTGCTGCTCCTGTATGTCATGGCCCAGGCTCTCTTGGGCATATAATCTGGGTGCTAGGTCTCTTTAACATGGCACATTTAAATACAGGTGTTCAAGTTCATTTGAACTTATGGATGAACACATTTGCTTTCACTAATGAATCTGACTAGTGAGATTGCTTGTGTGTGTGTATGTGTGAGTGTATGAGAGAAAGAAAGAAAGAAAGAAAGAAAGAAAGAAAGAAAGAAAGAAAGAAAGAAAGAAAAAAAAGACAGCAAGAGGGAGCGAGGGAGGCTTTTGGAATCCTCATATAATGTTTGTATGTGCTTTTCCCACTCCCACTTGCTGGAATTCTGGAGATATTTCTCCCCAGATTTTGATATCTGAAAGAAACCACAGTGCTGCAACTGAAAGTACTAAGTATTAATTAGTATCTTACTTGATCTATTCATTTATTGGAGCCTTTAAAGAACAAGCCAATATATATTTTAACCCCTAAAGAGACCCTTTTTTCAGAATTCAACTTCTTTAGAAGAAAGGTCATAAAAATTAATACCCTTTTCTGGCATTTAGAAATTTGTAAAAGAGAGAAATATTTTCTCTGATAATATACAGAGTGAAAGAGAAAATGCTTTTTAAAAGATTATTCTTGGGGTGCCTGGGTGGTTCAGCCAGTTGAGTGTCTGACCCTTGATTTCATCTCAGGTCATGATCCCAGGGTCATGGGATGGAGCCCTGTGTCAGGTTCTTTGTTGAGCCTGCAACCTGTTTAAGATTCTCTCTTTCTCCTTCTTCCCTTCTCCCCTGCTTTCTCTCTCTCTCTCTCTAAAATAAAATTAAAAAAAAAAATTTTTAAAGATTACTCTTCACATAATAGTTGAACAAACAATAGTATTTTTAATGAATGTCATTGTTCACTTCTTTTGTTCATATGTTAAAAACCATAGAGAATCTTCAGTAGAGCAAGGTGAGGGCAGATCACAAGACCTATAACTGAAGTCATTTCTGTAAGGGCAATGGGAAAGTTTAGCCACCAGTGCTGCTCTGACAGTAAATGACTGGTCTTGTGCAAGTTACTCAACATTTTTGCAGAGTCTCAGTTTTCCCATCTAAAAAAAAGACAGTGTTAGAGCAGTTACCAAAGGTCCTTCCAGCTCTATAATCTTATTACTTAAATGTGTCATATCAGTAGTCTTTGACAGTGTTTTCAAATTTAAGCTTTAAGAATGTGCCTTTATCCAAGTATTCAAAAATAAAGACACTATAAAATATTTCCTGATTCCTGAGAAAAATCTTTTAGCTCAAGCTAAAAAAGCTTATACAGACAAAGGGAAATTTCTGACTGTCTAATCTTAGCACTAAATACAATGCTGTTGTAAAATAAGTAATATATTGTGGTAATTCATTTATTCACTCATTTATTCACTAAACACGTTTTTACATGTATTTATTATTGCAGTATCTCCTCCTCTGAAGAGGCTAAAAGACTATATTTGGTTAGGAAGTATAAAAACTACCATTGTGTGTGTGTGTGCATGTGTGTGCGAGTGTGTGTGTGTGTGTGTGTGTGCGCGCCAGCAATTATATAAGGAGCTTTCATAACTTGTACATTTCCACATTTATCATGTCTACATTTTTCAGATGGTTGGTGCTTAGAGAAGTTAGTGATTTGCCCAAGGTCACCCGCGTTTAGTGTGTGTGACTCCTAGAGCATTTCTCATTCCCTAGACACAGTTGCCAGCTCTGGGTTATGGCTCCATCTGCTTTTTAAATCTCCTCTGCACACCACCGTCAGAGAGATTCTCCAAATCACACACACTGAGTCTTCCACCTGGTTATGCCAAACTCCATCAGGGCCTTGCAGTTGTTAAGAAATCGTGTTATTCACCTCTGGCTGCTGCCTTAAACTGTTTATTTACCATAAATCCCTATCTCTCTTTTTCTAGGATCTGTTCCTCTTCAATTACATTCATCTTTCCTCTTCTAGAGGGGCCCTTTCCCTAGGTTTTTATATTTGTGCACACCTCCAGCTGCTTGGGGAAATAAAGAAAGGTTTAGTTTTACACTGTTGCTCTCTAATCTACCATTCTCTCTCTCTACCCATTCAATTGTCAATTCTGCAGCCTAATCTGTCTCCTTCTTTTCCCCTCCAAGCACTGTTTGGTGCCTTATCTCAAACTCTTTATAACTGCTTGGCACTTATCAGCATCTCTCTCAGGGACTGCAAAACCCCTTTCAAGCCAGATTTCCCTGCTTTCACAGGAAGCTCTCTGAATACCACCCTCTCCCCGAGGTCCCCATTCCATACCTTCAGGGACACCCCTCATCCTGTGGATGCCTTTTGAAATGCTGACTGCTATACTTGCATTGTAATGGGTTGTTGAGTTATTTTGGCCCTTTTTCCAGGACATGATTTTTTCCCCCTGTGATACCAGATGTCCTCCTAGCACATAGTGCTGCAAATGCTGTTCACTCCTAGATCACTGAGTTTTCTTGTAGGTTCTGGCCCCTCTCCCTTTATCCTGCTTTCCATATTATTGCTACTTTTTACATTGACATCTTCATTTCTCTTCTTTATATTTCGCCCCACTGCAATCCTTCTCTGAGTCTTGGTTCTCCTTTGGATGCTGTATGGCACTGGTCTTCCTCCTCTCCGTCCCTTTCACAAACCCCTCTTTCCCCTCTTTTCTCCCCACATGGCACTATTTGCTAAACCTCTCTTGCTACATTTTTCTCCCAACACCTTTATTATTTTTTCATCCATCACCTCCACATTGGTAACTAAAGACCCTCAGTCTTTCTCTCCCAATGCCCAAACGTGTCCACTCATGCATCCCGTCTCTCCCTAAAACAGAATTAAGCAACTTCTACTCGGCCATAGTCACATTTGCTTGAAACCTCGAAACCTTTAATTCTTTTATCTCTTTTTCCTACCAAAAATTGATCAAGGACTAAGACCTCCAGTTCTCCCTTTGAATTCTATTCTCTGCCCCTTCACACTCTCAGAGCAAACACTCCAGGCCAAGTCCTTGTCATGCAATGTGGCCATACCACTCCCAGACAATTATTCTGGAGTAACCACTCACTTTATGTGTGGCTCTTGAGGCAAAATAAAAACAAGAACAAAAATAAAACATAACAGAGTTACTGTGAATAGGTCTTTTAAATGTATTATCATGTGCTTTGCAAACTTATATTAAGATTGCAATGTGAAAAGGGACTTTGGACCAACAACCAACAAAAGAGAAAAAAAATTTCAGGTAATTGCCTTTAACCTTATTTGGAGGAAAAATAGGTAATCTCTCACTGATAGCACTTGTGAGTTATGATAACTACCTCTGAATTAGAGGAATATTATGTTTTCTCCAGCACAATGTGATGATAACGTCTTGATTATTCTTGTTTAAGGTTGACTAGGCTACCTCACTTAGGACCATCTATAAACTTATTTTTATTATCTACTTCTTGCCCCAAAGCCTGGAATGAAACCCCATACCCATGACCTCTGGAAAATAGCTCTTGGAAACATGACCCAACTAGTTTGGGAACAGTAATTTGTGAAGTAACTCATCAAGTCCAACATTGGAAGTGAACACTCTAGAACCATGTAAGAGAATCTTTCCTGCTAAAGATAAGTTATACTTTCAGTGGGATGACTACTATTCCCTTCTTCTTAGAGAAGACAATAACAGGCCACTGAAGCATGATGGTCAAACCAAACCGGTGGCCTGAATGACTACCTAGAAGTCAACATGATTGGCACAAATGTGATGACTGGATACTTTTTTCTTCCCTTTTGTGTCTCTTGTCTTATCTTTGGAAGGTCTGCAGGACTATCTCAATTTAAGATTGAAGTAAGGTAACATAACTAGGGTAGCTCATTCCTTTGGGGGTGATTTTGAAACATCACATTGTGTTTCTCTTTTGGTGGACTTGAATCTAAAAGACCTTATCTGGCTTTCTTCTGAAGGAAAAAGAAAACAAAAACCATGATACCAATTTGTGCAAGCTTGGTAAAATGTTGCTCCTAAACAAAGTGACTGTCATATCTAGTTCTCAAGGACAGCAAGAGTAAGAGTAAATGTTCCTTGGGTTCAAGATCCTATCTTGAAGGTTAAAAATGGGTTCCCTCAAAGTCTTTTGTATTGCCATTCAGCTTCTCTACCTTTTCCATTTGATGAAGCAAAACAGAGCTATAGGATTTTATCATCTGGCATGGAAAATTTAAAACTAATTTAATCTCACCTTGTAATTCTTTAACTTGATTGCTTATCTAGCTCAGAAATATATTTGAAGGTTAGATTGTAGTCTTAAGGAGATGAGTGAAAAGCACCTTAGAGATCACAATGAACACAAATTCTTCCACTTACTGATCTTACTTTTATTCTGAAGTGAAAGCTGAAGAAGAGAGCCATTTTCCACATGCCTAGAGAAAGTCAATCAGATGCAAAGCAGTATTTTCAAAGTGTTCCAAGGACATGAGGACAGATTTTGCAGTGGACATTCAATTATTGAATGAATGAATCCAAGAATGAATGGATGAATGAATGAATTCTAGACCCTCTGGAAAGCTGGGTATAATATTTTCCTTCCAGGTACCAGAATAAAGAAGTTAACAATATTAGAAACTTGCATATATACTGAAGACAGGCATTTCATTTGATGTAAACAACAACAACAACAACAACAAATTTTTGGCTTACGTTATTGTTCTTCAGCCATTTTGGGGAGAAAAAAAAATTACATTCCTAAACAAAGTATTATGAAGCAGCACTGGTTTCTTTTCTATTTTTAAAAATACTTTGGAGCAAATTAAACATACTCAGAATGTTTTATTAACTAGAACATTTAGTTTAACTAGTTTAATTACCACTCTTTGGAAATTACTATGATCAGTGGGAACTCCTGTATTTGGTCTTTGTGTGGGAATGCCCTGAGCAGAACGCCCACCTGTACAGGCAATTGAACACCAAAGTTTCCCAAGGGGTCAAGAGAACTGGTAATCAGCAGTTCTTTATATGGTGATTCTGGAGTTTACCTTGTAAACCCTTTCAATAGCAGCAACAGCTAAAAGCCGCTGGAAAAGGGCCAACCTTTGCTTTTATCCTAAGTCAATTCAGATAAATGGTTTTTTTAGCTCAGTAAATAGTAAACTAATATCCTTCTGGAGTAAAATATTTCTTGAGAGAACAGGTTGTGTTCTATTTCCATTTAGTCCTGGTAGTTCCTACTCAGGATCATACATATAGTAAGAGGTCAGGTTATTGAACAAATATTCCAAATTATGTCCTAACTTTACAAATCAGAAAGGTGAGGGGTGCCTGGGTGTCTGAGTCAGTTAAGTGTCCTACTCTTGATTTCCACTCAGGTCATGATCTCACAGTCTTAAGATTGAGCCCCGTGTTAGGCTCCACAGTGAGCCTGAGATTCTCTCTCCCCCTCTCTCTCTGCCCCTGCCCTGCTCATGCTCTCTTAAAATAAATACACATTAAAAAATGTCTCTTTAAATACACATTAAAAAATAAATCAGAAAGCTGAGAAATGTATCCAACAACTCAAAATGTGAGAAGAAGAATCCAAATTCTCAATTCCATCTAGTCCTAGATTCATTCAGGTATGAGAGAAAGGTTTAGAGAAATGGAAGGCTCCCCTTCTATAAAAGGTTATGGAAATAGCTTTCACATGGTCTATGCTTTGGAAAATTTTCCAAGTAGGAAAAAATACAGGTGGTTTGCTATCTCATATGTACTCCTGTGACACTTGCATTTTGAATCCATGCTTTAATATCTCAATTAAAGAGGAAAAGTACAGCTCTCTGCTGCCAAATTATTGATCTACTTCTTGGCTCAATGAATAAGGAAACCCCTCATGACTATAGCAGTCTATGTGTTGAATATTTTCAAGTTAACTACTATTCTTTACATCACAAACATATTTAGACTTCTTTAATGTACTTTTCTCTATAATTCCATCTGGAATAAAAATTATTTCCAATTTATTTCTCATCCATATATAGCAGTCAGTTTCCAATATAAAAATATGCTTTTTATAAACTATTTATTGCATATCTATCTGAATATTTCCAGATTTCATAAATAATAAATAGATATTAGAAAACCTCAGAGCAATTTTAAGACTTCACTCCCTTATTTTCTAAGAAATTTGACCTTAACTAAAACTCTAAGAAAAGTAGAGGTCTCTAGCCCTCACATCTTTCTGGAGGCTTCTGTTAATTACTGCAATACAATGTGTAAATTAGGTGGCCCAGTTTACTTATATCTTGGAGCAGTGCACTCTTGGAGCTTGTAAGCAATTACAGAGTCAATGCATCTCCTGATTAAGAGTAGACAGCTTTAACAGGAAGAGAATTAAATTATACAACATGATATAAAGAAACGTGCAGAAACACCATTCTAAAAAGATGGGTGCATGGAGAGGGAGGACAAAACAAACAAAAAATTAAAAGTAGATTAATTGGGGGCAGGAGGGTGGAAAATGGAACAAATGGGAGAGAGAAAAGAAGAAACTCCCAGAAAAAAAAAATGTATATATAAGAGGAGACAGAGACAAGCATGGAGGAGAAATGAAATGTATTTATGTTAGCATGAAGAAAACAAGCTTATTTTATTAAAGAAATAAAATCCTGTAAATTCAGTTTGGAGAAAATGGTTCTATGCTCAGCCATTATGAAACTTAAGCAATTTCTGTTCTTTTTAAATGAATCTTAGGTATTCTGCAGTGAAAGTATAAATTAGAAATTTAATGTTCATAGGGAATGGTACTAAGAAGCAATAACAGCAATTTGGGTCTTCAATACAAATTGCTCTACAATTTAAATTAGGAGAACTTAAAATTTGTGTTTGGGAAAACAAAAGATTATAAGATTCAAACAATCTTATTGGTAGCAATAGGTAGGGTGAATTTTGATTAAAAATAAAGAATGAAAATCTGGGAGATACTAAAGAGGTTCTTTGGTTTCCTTAGAAATTATTTGTGAAGAATTAGATAAATGATACAATTTGAAGTCAATGCAAAAATGTAATTAAGGGCTAAAGTAAATAGTCTAAATAATAAAAGCAATGGGTAAATAGAGGTAAGGAAATAAGCCAAAGGTATCAGGAAAACCTTTATGGAAAAATTACAACTTGAGCTGGTTAGAATTTGAAGACAAAGGAACAAACATTCCTAATACTACTAATTTATATATAATTCTCTGGTACCAGTTCATAAGGAATTTTAACTATTGTTCATTTTTTCACCAAGTATTTATTATGCATATACTACATTGCTAAGAGCTATCTATAAGAGACCCAAAAGCAGTTTTTGTAAAGAGCTATCTGATAGGAGGATCCCTAGGCCCACAGGTACCATCACAATCAAGATATAATGGCTAAGAACATGGGCTCTCAACCAATCTGCCTTAGTACAAAGCCCTATTCTGCCATTAATTCAGTGGCTGACCTCAGACAGAGTACTGAGCCTCTCCCTACCTCAGTATTCTGATCTATTAAAGGGAGATGATATTAATAGTATTTTTTAGGGCTATTCTGTGGATTAAAAGAGTTGATGTGCACAAAGAATTTAGGACAATGTCCAGTACATGGTCAATAATTAAAATGACTACTGATGATGGTAACTTATTCTCTCTTGCTTTCCCCCTTAGTCTTGTATTTCCTTCTAGCTAGTGTTCCAATCTCTCTCGAAACATATTCTTGCTAACTGGTTAACTGAATACATAGCTTACATTTGCTGTTTCGTCTCTTCATTTCTGACTCATTTCCCAATTAAGAGCTTTCTGACTTCTGCCCTAACCACTTCACTGAAGGTGAACAATTGGTGAGCTTACAAAATCACTGAAGACTTCGAAATTGCCAGATCTAATGGTAACTCCATAGTCCTTATCTTTCTAAATCACTGTCTACATTTCACACTTTTTGGAACATCCTTGATTTCCCTGACCATCTAACCATTTTTTTAATCTATTGTTTTATAGATTATTTATAGTTTTATTGTTCATTTGTTTAATCTATCTTGCTGTCTATTCCTTTTAATGTCCCCTATTTCCTCTGTTTACCATTTACATGTTGGTATTCCCCAGGTTTCCATCCTTAAGTTATTTTTGCCCTCTCTCTTTACATGCACTTCTTGTAGTTTTAACTCTTATTTGTGCTTTTATGTATTTTAAATTTTTATTCACAGCTGCTGGAAATATATAGCTGGAAGTCCCAGGCACTAAAAGCTCAACATGTCCACTGTTAAATTCATTTTATCACCCCCAACATTCCACTCACCCTACTGTCTGTTTTTGTGATCTCAGTTAATGGCCCCACTATCTAGCCAACCACCCAAACCAGGAATCCAGAAATAACAAATCTATCTCTCTTCTTCATTTTCCAAATTCACTTCATTAACTATATTTCAACTCCATCATCATATTTCAACTTAATCACCATATTTTTAATACATTTCTACTCCATCATATTTTTTCCCCATCTTTACTACCACTGCCCCAGTCCAAGTCCAAATTATCTCTTGCCTAAGTTGAAACATCAGTTTCAAAAGCTTTCCTATCTCCTCTTTCAAGCCAGCATTAATAGAGCTGACAGAGTGATCAATCTAAAATAGAAATTCAATATCATTACCTGCTCAAACCCTACCTAACTGAAAGACTGCCTATCACCTACAGGATAAAATCCTAGACCTTTAAAATAGCAATATAGCCCACCACTGCATTATTTCTATTTTTCTCTATAATTTTATTAACAGCCACCATTCTAAGTGTGATTATACACATATAATTTATATGATGCTGTAATACCTTGGTGGAATATTATTATGCCTATTTTACATATTTAGTAAGTACTATTGGAAGTAACTTGCTCATAGTTATCAAATCAATAACACTGATAATTGAATCCAAATGTAATTATATTCCCTAATGGAATTTCCTTGAGGTCAGGGTCCACATCATTCCCTTTTTTGAATCACCAGCAACCAGCACATTAACTGATTCACATAATGGCTGTTAATTAAATATTAAACTAAATTGACTATTAAAAAAAGAAAAGAGAAATTATAACATGATTATAAAAGATCATCCTACCACTGACTAAGAAAGAGTAGAGATTCTAGAATTACCTCACTGGTAAATGGAAGCAACAGACACTATGACTGAGTTTGTAACAAGTGCCCATATATACTTAAATATCTTTAAAATTATGATATAATCTCCATATTGCCAAGAGTAACTTTAAGATCCTTTTTCTTTTTAACCTGCAGTTTATTCAGATGTCTTACTTTTAGAGGAGCAAAAATAAAGTGCATGTAAATATTTTCATGAACAAGTTCTCTGCTCACTGACAGTGTATGTGTGTGTATTGTATGTGTATTGGTATGTGTATGGAATATACACATGGAATATGTGTGCATATATATGCTTATATAATGGAGAAGTTCAAACTACCTTTAAGTTTAGGATTAGATGACGTCAGTAGCATTTAGGAAACTCATTATTTAGCCACACTGATAACAAAGGATCAAAAGGCTCAGCTGAAACTCTGAGACCCATCAAAGAATTACAGTAATTATAAAAAATACAATGGTGAAGCCAATCTATCTCCCAGGTTGCAACAAAATAAAACTTCAAATAGCATACTTGTAAATAGTTGAAGAAAAGAAAATTAAAATGGAAACATCTACAAATCATTAAACATAACTGAACTGCAGCTATTCAACAATTGGACTTCAAGTCGTTTCACACCACTGGGTTAGGATAAAACATGCTCTGCTGGCATTTTCATCTGCCAAAATAGCCATTTGCAATTAAAAATTAAAACTGGCACCACTTCTTTGCAAGCAATTATCAAAAGGCTGCTGGCAATCTTCCTTGTTTATAGTGTTTCTTGTATCAAGACTTCAGTCCATTTTGAAATGTTTTTTTCTTAGGTTTTATTTCCTTTAGGCCATAATAGTCCCAATACTAATATTTTAACACTTTCAATATTTTAATTCAATATTACTATGAGCCTCAAATACTACAGCATTGTTTAAATTTCTGAAAACAAATCGATTTGAAGGATATATCTGTAGCATTTTATGTTACCCTATTAGCAAGGTATACAGCAGTATAACTTGGATAAGTCCCCTCTACATGTAAGGGAAATAGGTGATGTTTAAGGAATGTAGGAGTAAAAATAAAAGGCAAATATCAATTTATATGGACATAGCTTTAATCCAGAATAGAATATATATGTAAATAATAAAGTCATTCATTGGGTCTAATTGAGTCCTGACACAGGTAGCGACCAGTAGTGTAAACTCTTGTTTTCCACCAGGAAGTCAGTAGTATACTTTGGAGACTGGGGGTATCAGGAGGCGAATCAGTCTGTAAGTAGAAGCATCTTCTATGTGGCAGACATTGTGCTGGATGCTGGTGATACAGCAGAGGACAAGATGGAAAGAGTCCCTGCCTTTAAAGAGTTGGGTAGAGACAGACAACAAACTGATTCCTTCTCCAAGCCTAGGAGTGATGTATTCTGTTTAACTCTTTAGAAAGGTCACTTTGGTTACTATGTGGCACACAACCTCACCAGGAGTTAGGAGAAAACTTAAACTGACCATTTAGGAAGCAGTCCTGCAGCTAAAAATGAGGAAGGGAAATGATAAAAGATAAGATCCCTTCTTATTACAAATATACCTTCCCTTTGTGATAGAATGTTAGACTATCTGCAGCATCCTCCACCATCTTGGCTCCATCACAGACACTGGACAGTGACATGCCCATTTCACAGATACAGATTTGCATACCCAAAATGGTGAAATGGTTTATTCCATGTCACAAAGCTAATTCGTTGGAAAGTTGGAAGCAAAGCAATGGTCTCCCACTTCCAGCTCCATACCTTTCTCCTCAAAATCAGTCATCAATATCTTCTAAGAAAATCAAAAAGATTTAGTAGTTCCATCAGCTTTAGTTCACTCGGAAACTCCTCAGTGAAAGGCTTCTAGAGAAATTATTTACTTAATCATTAAGCAAGCATTTACTGAGAACCTACTAGGTACAAGGCATCTTGCTAGGTGCTTGGAATTCAGAGATAAGTAGTTTTCCTTATCTCTGTGTGGGAGGTTTGCCCTCCTGTGAGAGAGCCAGACCAAGTAGCTCACAGAGAAAACAGTGGGGCAAGCACCATCATAATGACATCCTGAAGTGCCACAGAACCTAAGACAAGGGGCACCTAAGTTATCCTGGGAGTGGGGAGATGTGTCTAAGAGGAAGCAATCCTTAAACTGTGTTTCGAAGAAAGAGCAGGGGTTAGACAGCCAGAACGCATGGAGTGGCAAGAATTAAAAGAAGCAGCATGAGCAAAAGCACAGCAACGAGACACACGGAATAAGGCTGGAGCTCAGAGTGAACATTAGGAGGTGAAGAAAGAAAGATGGACAGAGGCCATGTCATAGAGTGTCTTGTGTACTGTTCCAAGGAATTTGGTTAACTACACTATTGTCTCTACTTTCCCAACTCTTAACCATCCTCAATCCATTTAATATACATTTATGACCCTCACCCCAAAGGTTATAGGTAAGGGGATGATATGATAAGATTTACATTTTAGGAAAAACACTATGGTGCCAGAGTGGAAAGCTGGAAGGCTGAGAACAGAAGCTGGATAATTAAGCAGGAGAATATTACAAATAATCCAATGGAGAGATACTGAGAAACAGAGAGGGATAGTAGCAATAGCAAAGGAGAGAAGGGAATAGATAGGAAATATATTTACAAGGTGAATACACAGAATTTAATGATCTTTTGGATGGCCAGCAGGACCAAGTTTCATAAAAACAAAGGTGTCAAGGATGAATTGCAATTTCTTAGCTTGGGTGAGTGGGCTGTTTCTTCTAATTTAAAATATCTATAAATTCTGATCCATGGCATTACCTCAGGCAAAGATACTCTGGACAAAGTAAGGGTTATGTGTATCTGGCACCCTGTTTAACATGCTGTTTTTTAGAACCACATTTGCTGCACCAATGCAAATTTATATATGAAGCCCTATCATGTGTTCTACTACCACCATTATTCTTCTAAACTTTTCCCAAAAAGAGGATGAATTAAAAATGGACAGAGGTGCCCAGGTGGCTCAGGTGGTTAAGTGTCCGACTCTTGATTTCTGCTCAGGTCATGATCTCGTGGTTTGTAAGTATGAGTCCAGCATTGGGTGTGCGCAGAGCCTGCTTGGATCCTCTGTCTCTTCTCTCTCTGTGCCCCTCCCCCCACCTCAAAGTAAATAAATAAAATTTTAAAAAATGGACAAACAACATTTAAATAAATATATCACCTCATATTTGAATAGTTCATCTATTAAGCCAAAGAACAGCTGAAGACAGGAAATGAGGAGTCATAGCTGTCTGGTAAATCCTTAAGAATAGTAAGGGAACAGACTCTCCTAATCCCCACTAATTCATAAAGATTGGAAGAAAGTATTTGAAGTAGGTCATCTCTTGCTCTTGCCAGACATCTCATCAGTAGATATACACACTTGAAAACACATTTTATACCATTAAAATGCCATTATAATAATGATTTTTACATATTTAATAGAAACTTGTCTTTACCTGAAATATAACTTTAAACATACTTTTCTTGCTTTTTGGCAGTGAAAACACTGGTCGACCACGTAAATCCATCCCTGAAGTACCTCATTAATCACAGTGCACTTGCTCTTGGCAAGAACCTTAATGTGCTACAAACACTGTTATTAAAATAAGATTTGGGGATTCCCAGGCTGGCAGGGAATTAGTTACACTGCTTTAGAAATTATTTTCATATAATTTCCTTTATTATTAATGGTCTTGTTAGACTCACAGCTCAAAGTAACTTTTACTCATTTAATGTGTAAAGTCAGCTCTCTAAATAAACAGTAAGAAGCAATTGCCAAAGATGGCTTGTCCCTCAGGGTGGGCTATAGTTGTGTAGAATCCTCCCAGAAGATGATGCTATCCATTCCCTCTCCCTGCTAATGTGGATCTAGCACCCCTACCTAATTGCTCAAGCATTACAGTTTCAGAGTCTAGAAATGTATAAAGCAAGACTTCCTATTAGCACATGGTATTGGCAAACACATAATTTATTTCATATCTACCACTAAAGGCATTGATTGATAGGTTGATATGAAGTGTGGTGAGTAGAGAATTATCCAAACTTGAGCCTCTTGAAAAATTATTTGTTAAAGATTCTAAATTCTGTAAGGCCATAAAAATCTGTTAAACACCAATATATTGAAAAGACAATGTTGCGTTACAGTAAATCCTCATTCATGTTCAAGGGCAAAACTTAGGATATGTAAAACATGAGCATCAGCCAAAGTTGCCTCTCTATCCAAATATACAGTGCATAATTTACCAAAAGTTAAAACTTACCAATGGCATCATATTGTAAATTTAAATCTACAAATATTCTGAGCATACGCTTGTAAAAAAAAATCATTTTCCATACAGTATATACTTTGCTGCCAAATTGAACACGGATCATTATTGCTAAATGTTTTAATAGACCCTGACAGGTTAAAAGAATTTATCTGGCTTGCTAGGTAACATGATTAATTATATATCAACTCAGAAAGGACAAACATGAAAAGTATCATAGTATTTCTCTATGTCTATCATTTAGTACACTGACCACATCTAAACCAATGTGAATCTTACAGTAAAAGTTACACCTTTTGATGTGGTAATGATGCTACACAGTGTTCTCCTTGTGTGCATTGTAACATGGAAAGTTGGCTGGAATATTCTACCTAATGCTACATATTCACATCAATCTGAGACTGTAAAATTTTCCAGACACCAGAGCCCCACGGATTGTAGACTCCACCAATTTCCTGACTCCTACATGGTCAAATTCCAGGTTCACCTATTTACAAAACCAGCCCCTTCTTCCGTGTTATTTCAAAAAATGCTTTTGCTGTTGATGCCAATCCTCCATCCCAGGTGAGAACTATGTTTGGATGACATGCCTCATTTCTAAAAGAAACCTAGATTATGTGTTCAAAGCCTATTTTACTAGGAAATAAGGTACGGATCAGTGAGTGCCTGAAACCTTCTCTACAGGTCTCCTTAGGCTGATGTCTTTATATTTCATTTTAACATAAGAAACGGGGGAAAAAACTAAAAAGAGATGACAAATGAGAAAAAAAGAGAAATAGATAGGGTGTAACGGCATAAAACTACCTTAAAACGTTCAGATAAAGCTAACTCTAACAGGAGACTGAATGAATGGACCTTGTGGGAAAAACAGTAGTAAACTTTAAAGCCATTGAAAGGTTTTAAATGCCTAAGGGAAAAATAAACATTTGCTTCCAATCATTTTCTCATTAAGCATTCATTCTCTGCTAGATGGTGAAGGCGTACACACACACACACACACACACTCACACACGCACTTTGACTCCGAGGCACAAATGCCTACTTAACCCACTGCCTGATCCCTGTCCCAGGTGGCTCATTTGCGCCTCTGCTATCGCACTTTGGTCCGGAGCCCCAGGCTCACCACTGGCCTCTACCACTGCACGAGAGCATCACCTCGCCCCGCCCAGCTCGCCTTTTCTAGACCTTAGCCATCTCGGTGGCAGAAAGGACTACACGCACTGACAGATTTTCCGTTAGTGGTGGAGATGGTGGCGAGGCGTGTTTCCGGGCGCACCTAAAACCTAGCTGCCCTCCCCACCAAGTGGCAGCTTCCCCAGCTCCGCCCCCAGGACTAAGGACCCAGCCGTCCGTTTCTCCTCTCACTACCCGGTCCTACCCTGGCATCACCTAACCTCTCCAGTACACTCTCACGAGCCCTCACACCGGCGCACATCCTCCCTTCGCCTTTCCCAGCTCCCGGGCGCCCCTCGCGGTTGAAATTTTTGTATCTCGGGACCTAATCGCTCCCAATTATCCGCGCAGCCTAAGTCCCAGGTCTGCCCGGCTCTCGCCTTCGGTGCCTAAAACTGCGGGGCAGCTCATTGGGTGTGTTAGGGGAGACGGCTGAGTCCGTAGAGGTGGAGGAGGTGGGGCTGAGGGAGGTAGAAGGCTCTAGGAGGAAGACCATAAACACGTGCAAAGAAATAAAAGCCACCACGTGTGCGCGCGCGAGTGTGTGAGAGAGTGTGTGTGCACGCGCGCGCGCCTGGCCAGGGCGTGGGCGCGGAGTGCGTCCCACGGGGCCAGGCACATAGACCCCCCGGAGCGGGCGTGGCGGGGGGCGCGCGGGGGCCGCGGGTACTCACACGAACGCGTGGTAGATGAACGCCCAGCCGCGGGGTCTCTCCAGCACGTTGTACAGATAGTTCTGCACCCGCCGGTACTTCACGTTGCGCCGGCAGCTCTGGCTACTGGTGTACGAGAGCGGCTTCCCCAGTAGGCTCATCCGGGCCCCCTGCTTGCCCCGGCGGCTCTCCCTCAGGCCGCCGCCGCTGCCGCCGCCGCCGCCGCCGAGCGCGGCCGCGCGGGTGCCCAGCAGCAGCAGGCCGTCGCCCCTGGCGGCGGCTGAGTTCAGCAGCACCCTGCCCCGGCCCGACTCCACATCCTTCATGCCGCTGCCCAGGCGCCCCCCGCCCGCCGCCGCCGCCGCCGCCGCCGCCGCGCCGCTCTTCACCCAGAGCCCGGCGGCGCCGCCCTCCTCTCCTCCCGCGTGGTGGCGGGGCATGGCATCACCACGGGCACCGCGAGGGGGGCGCCAGCGCCTGTGGCGGGGGCAGTGGCCTCATGCGCGCGGGCGGGTTTCGAGGAGGAAGCCGCGGCCGACGGAGCGCCCGCCGGCCCGCGACCTCCGAGCTAGGGGCGGGGAAGCAAGCAGCCAGCAAACCGCCGGGGCTTTGGGGTGGGGGCGGAGAGGGGTGTGCGAAGGAGGCCCAATTTCTAGCAGTCTTTAGCTTCGAATTCGAAATCAGGACCTGTTTGGGACGTCACTTTGAGAGGGTTTCCCTTGCTTCCTCTTATTACCGCAGCTAGAGCCCCTTCCTTCCCAAGTGCCCCAGGGCCGGACCCGCGGAGTGCGGGACGCTCCCACGCGCGCTCCCAGCGCACACCCAGTCCCAGGCTCCCCCCTTTCCTCTCTCACTAGATTCCCCACGCCCAGACTGCGTCCGCCCCCTCCCCTGGCTCGAAAGCCCCTCTCGGAGGCGCGAGTTTGGTTGAGTTCTCTCAGGGGCTTTGGAGCTGTCCGGAAGGTAAGTCGGCCTCGTGCCCTGAAGAGAAACTGGAGATGCAGGTCTCTGCTGACTCCCGCCGCTAAGATGCCGGGCCAGGTCCTGCTATCCTTTCCGCAAGGGGTGTGTGTGTGTGGAACGGCCCTGACCTGCCCTTCAGGTACCAGCCAGTACCTGAGCGCGTGGGGCGACGCTCCGGGAAGTGGCGCTCGGGTCCCCGCACAGCTGGAGGGTCCCTGCCAGTTCAGTGTGCAGACCGGCAGGACACGACTCCCAAGGCGGAGAGGCGGGCAGCGGGCATCTCCCCGCGGCTCACTCCAGCTTTCGGGCTGTGACTTTCCATCCCAGCATCAGGCAGCAAGCCCTCGAGTAACTGGACATCCTTCCCAGCCCGGGGGGTGGAGTGTAGGGAGGGCATAAAAACTACTGAGTGGCTCCTCCGCGGTTAAGGAGTTGACCCTGGGCTTCGCCTGACAGCGGCGCGAAAGCACGGGAGAGCGAACTGGGTTCCCTTCGTCAAGAAATCTCCATTTAAGTCCGAAAAAAGTCACAAAACTGTTAAGTCTCCGCAGTGGCAGTGGCGGCCCCAGAGTCTGGGAGAAAAATCCTGGAGGGAAGAGAGCCCAGGACACCGGCTTCTTGGGGTCCTTCCCCCACCCCTGTAGGCTGTAACTTACACGGTGAGAGACATGTGGCGACTTAGTGCTGGCTGAGTCTCCCACCACCTCTGACACTCTGGGGACCCAAAGCGTGCGCGCCCTAGGCGAGGAGGGAGGCCACGGTGCCACTGGCTTCGGCCTCTGGCCTTCAGCAACATCGCATTATAAAGCATAAGCAGTTAAACCTCACAGTCAGCGTGGGGAAACTGAAAGGAAGCCAGGCTTGGACCTTATACCGAAAGAGTGGATTCTCACCCCCCACCCCCACAAAATTACGAAAGAAAACAACCACCACGTTAGACTGAAGAAAGAACTAAGGTTCCACCAGAGCAGATGATCTCAAGGTACTGATTCCGTCTGCCTTTTCCTTCTAGAAGCCTGAAGCCGAGGCAATACTAAAGCAAAAGTCTTATTTCTGCTGTCTCCGCCCCTCGGGGATACAGACTCTCTCAACTCCCTCCTGTACACACACCCACGCCCGCGGCAGCTCCTTTCTGCCTCTGGCAGTAGCTGCATTTCAGTGCTTTACTTTTACTTTCTTTTACTTTGCATTGTTACACTGTTGCTTGCGTGAAGCCCTCTCGCTGGCTCCTGGTCACCCGCTGGACCCTGCTTCCCTCCCTCCTTTTCCCCCAAGCCTCTCTTGGCGGTCACTAGCTCAGAGCTGGAGCAGCTAGATGCAGCTGGCCGCGGTGCCACGTGACTGTGAGGCAACCACCAGTACCCAGAGTCACTGTCTCTTTCCCCTAATACACTTCACACCCACGCACTGTGGAGGTGCGAGAGATTGCTCTGTGCCCTGCTATTCGAGGCACATGCGGAGAGCGCCTTGGAGCAAGCTCTCCAATCCTAGAACAGCACGAGACCCCAGCTGAGGGTGGGGGGAGTTTGCTGTTGCTATATTTAGACTCCCAGCGGAGTTTCTGTGCTTGGACTTTCAGGGCGAAAGATCTAGAGTCAAAATGATTCGTGTGCACGCTTTAAACTTGAAAATCTTGGCTATTCTGCAGGCAAGTAAACAAATACCATTTCTTCTTAACCAAGCGGTTTTCCCTTCTTGCAAACTTTGACCACCACCTCTGAGCAGGTCAGGTGACTTCCATCTCACTTAATGTAGCTGGGCCCAGCGTGCAGGCAGGAAGTTTTGGGAAGGCAGAACCGGTACCGACACGGTTCTCTGGAAGAGCACCTGCTGCTTAGTTTCCCAGTGATATTTTCCTGGCGGGGCAGCAGTATCAGTAAAACCATGATGTTAAGTAAATGCCATGAAACTTAAAAAAATCAGATCTGGTAATCAGCTGCTTAGAGGCGGCTTCTTACTGGTTTCGACCTTTGAGATCTTTTAGGGTAACCTCCAGTTAGAGGGCTAGCTTAGGTAAGGAGACCTGCCCAAGCGTTCATAGCATAGGGTTGCTAGGAACTCAGAAATCTCACTTCCCAGTACAGTATCCCATCAAACAGTCCTTATCTCCAACTGAGTACGTACAGAAGAGCACATGGTTTTATTTCAATGTGTCTGTCAACTACCTTTCAGAAAGAGGCATTTAGCTGCACGCCCTACTCATTCAGCCCTTGCATACCTGAGAAGGAAAAGCCAGGTGAGGCTGCATGGCCTCTAATACCAGATTCTCTTTGTGTGTCCCTTGCTTTCTTTACTACCTGCTAACTTACCTCAAAAGGCAGGAATTAATTGTGGGGAAAACAAAGTATTGTCATGAAGCTTTCTCTGTTGTTGTGTTTGAGTACAAATGTTGCTAGGAAACTACCTTTTATTTTCCTGAACTATTAAAATCCAGATATCAGAAGAGAGGATGGAATACATATTGTGCGGAGTAAAAACATTATAGGATGTATTCTGTGCATAACAATTATATTAGGGCATTATAGAGAGATATAAAAGGCAAAAGACAACCACTTTTTTTCCAAAGGCAAATGTTTATTACTAATGTAAAGTGTGAGTTGATTAGCCTTCCCCATTCTTTGAGATAGGTTTGCTTTTAACCATTCATTCTCCACAGATTGTAAGATGACTGCCTGAAATTTGTGACCTTGGAAACTTGTGTTCTCTGAAGTCTACATGGAGATGGTTTCAACTGAAAATAGTTACTAGAAATATTTTATTTCAGTGTGTTTTCTATCCCATTATATTTTTCTTCTGAAGGGTACTCTTAAATAATAGTATTGAAAATGCCATACAAGAGCCAGGAGATGCCCAGGTTAAGACTTTTCGGGAAGAACAGCTAGATCTGAGCTGGTTTCACAAAATGTCAGTGATCCCATTACTCTCCCCCTTTTCTTTTTCTTTATGGCTTTCCATCTTCCCATTTGCCCCAGCCCTACCCCCTCAACCTATCTTCCCATCAAGTCATGTTCATGGTTCATATAAACTAGTGAGTGATATAAATGCCACTTTTTAGTGAGGTGGATGCACTTTGATCCATGTGAGATTCCTGGGTCAACCAGAACAGTAATAATGGTAAGAAGAATTCTCAAATCTTAGAGCAAAAAGGAAATTTACCGATGAAATGGAAATCCATTGTTTGGCTGCTGTTCAGTGACTTGCTCAAGGCTTAGCTATTTGTCTTATAGTCCTAGAGGTAGAAGTGAAATCTCGTAACTCTTGAATAGAATGCCCTTTAAGCTATACCATCATTTTCCTTAGCTTTTATTTCCCTCCTATCAGATCATAATCAAACCAACAAGCATAGCAACTATAATTGCATTTGTTAGGTATCTTATTATAACCATTGGTTAACATATTTACCTTTTCTTAATATTTTAAGTATATGGGTATTGTGTACCACAGCACCATTTTTAGTCAATCAAGAATTCTTATCTGTAAGAGATATAATGTTAAAAGCTACTCAAAATGTTTCTCCAACAAACAGAAATTAATCAGAGAACCCAGGGTAATATCAGAGATCTTCTGGGCCTAGCCAGAATATATGAAGCTTTTAACACAGTAGGGATCCCAGCTCTTCCCCACACAATGGATGAGGCATGGCCCTTTCAGAAAAGCCTCTGCCCCAGGGATGCAAAAAGGGTGTAGATGGAGTGTATATGGGTATGAAGAGAGGCTGGTAGGGGAGCAGACAAAGAGTAGGAGAGGCTGAAAAAAAAATCCATTTTATTATAACAACTAATAAAAACTTATTTTCCTAGGAATTACTAAAATAATGTGCTAAAAACCATTGTCAAAGAAAACAATAATATTTAGCACGTGTTTTTATGCACTGTGATTTGCAAGAATTATTTGATTTGATTCTGACAATGGCCTCACAAGTAGGCACTGCAATCATACCCAATTTATAGGGGAAGAAACTGAGGTGTGGACAAGTTAATAATTTTTCAAAACAAATACTTGTTGAGCCAGCACTCAAACTTATGGGTATTTAATACAAAACAAAATAAAACCCACTGAAAGGAAAACAAAAACCTAGATTTTTAACTATGAAACTAATACCAAACTTTTGAAATAAGAAGCTTAGCCCACTAATATGTATTAATAATGTTGACAGTTTCTCTTTCCAAAAGAAAAGGATTGGGAAGTTTCTGTTAGTTGTTTTAAAGTAATTTGGGGTTTCACTCTAAACACAGATATAGCCTCAATATTCCTGTTCACTTTTCCTGAAGAAGGAAGAGCTTTCTTTCATAGATACTTTTTTCTACTGAAAATTTTAAAACAGTCCCAAATCTTGTAGTATCAATTTCTTGAGATTGTATTTACATTGTGACTTTTTTCCTAATACTACCTTCATTTTTATTCATAAAACTCTTCGTTGTATTTGGCAGAGTGATACAAGTGCCTAATTTCATTTTTTTTTCTGACACGCTGGTATGGCAGCAATACTTTTTCTTTCTGCCAGCTACTTTAGTTCTTCTTTCTGAAGGTAATTTGAATATAGCTATTCGATCTTTTAAAGATCCATATATTTAGAAACTGTGTTAAGAGACTGATACAGAAGGAAAACGTCTTTGAGCTAGTGTACTGGAAAATTGTGTTATAATTCTGTGCCCCCTAGTGGTACTCACATTTTATCAAAACTTTTTCAAAGAGGAATTAAGAAGGCATCCTTTATGAACTTCCCAAAACTTACTTATTTTTTCAACAAGCAATTATTAATTTCAGGTGCTGTGCTAGCTGGAATGGGTACAGAAATGAAAAACAATCCTGAATCTTATGATGTTCCTGGGCTAGTTGGGGAGAAGGATAAGTGACAAGTTCACAGAGTTTTGCAAAGGATGTTATGGGAAGCTACACAGGGATTCCTGAAGAATGCAATTGCTGAGCCAAGTCTTGAGGAGTAACTGGACTTTTAAGAAGACATGAAGGCAGGGTATTCAGAGAGAGAACATTCGAGAAAATGTGAAGTCTAGAGAGCTGATTGTGCTTTGAGAATGACAAGAAGTTGGGTTCTGCTGGAGCCCAGGGTGCTTTTGCTGGTGTGACTGTAAGGAGGAGGGTAGAGGAGTAAAGCACTAAGTCACATATACACATATATATGGAATATATGTGTATATATATATATGTGTGTATATATATAATTTTTTATATATATATATATTATATATATATATATAAATATACATATATTATATATATATAT
>NW_026057580.1:35590806-35668687 GCF_023721935.1 Panthera uncia | reverse complement strand
ATATATTTTTGTTTGATTTTATTTATAAGGAAAGGCTGAGGAACTGACCAGATCATCTAAGAGAATCTACCTATATATTTAGTTACAGTTATAGTTATATATCACTATATGTATATATATATATATAGTTATATAGTTATGTATATTTAAAAGGCTGGTATCTCTTAAATATTCAACACAGTTTTCAAACACTGCTGCTCAGAGCTATAGGGGAACACCTGGAGTCCTTCAGACAGGTCAGTAATTGACAAGAGAGGGGCATCCAAGTTCCTGGAATTTTAACTGGAGATTTGTTATTATGAGGCTTCTGAATAGCATTATATTAAAAAAACTGTTAAAATTATCTTTGAAAACCAATGACTTTAGAGACTAGTCCTGTTTGCTTGGCTACTGACAGTAGTACTTCCTACTTTTTTGAGTCATGGCTACAAATGGTAAGACTCATGGCCCACTTGGGGCAAAAGGAGAAGGCCAGTGAAAGCCAGAGCTCATTGGCTTGAGGTTATGGTCATCTTGAGGTCTGTAGCTCTGTGGCAGGGATGCTCTGGATCATGGAAAGGTTTAGGATCAAAATGGTACAAAGAAACGTTGGGTCTTGTGTAGAAATCTTTAAAGTAAAGAGTTAGTTTGTGTGAGAGGCAGGTATCTTGAAAAACAGAAAGTGGGATTGCAACCAAGTTGCCTTGTTTTTATTTTTGCATCTTATTTTGTATGTGAGACTGAAGCATGTTGAGAAAAAGAGGTACGAAGTTGAAAATTGTTTTAAGAAAGAAGAGACTTTACCATGTGAATAGGAAGATTAAAAATGAGGAAGAAACAGGGGGCAACAAGACCCAGTATTATTTTGGGTGGTGAGAATCAAACATGGAACAATAATTACTAATAAATTGCTTTTAAACTGCTCAGGATTTAGAGTCAGAAAAAACTTCTAGGTTGTGGGATCCTGGTTCTTGGTTGAGTTACTGAATTTCTCTGTCTTCATTTCTTTCATGTTTAAAGTAGGGATAATGAGGGGGTGCCTGGATGGCTCAGTAGGTTAAGCATTTGACTCTTGGTTTTGGCTCAGGTCATGACCTCACAGTCCTTGAGATGGAGCCCGGGTTGGGCTCTGCACTGACACTGTGGACTCTGTTTGGGATTCTCTTTCTTCCTCTCTCTCTGCCCCTGCCCCACTCATTCTCTCTCTCTCTCTCTCTCTCTCTGAAAATAAATAAACATTAAAAAAATAAAGTAGGGATAATAATGTCTGTATCACTGGCTTTTGTGAAGATTAAATGAAATAGTTATGTAAAGGCCTTAGCATAGATCTGACACACAATTAGTGTTCAATAGATACTAACTACTATTACTACTAACCAACATTCATGCATACCAAGATTTACTTTAGGTTCAATTTTTTATTTAGGCTGTGATTTAAAAATAATAGCTGATTAATTTTCTGAAATATTAGCTTCTATAATTTTTAACATTTAACTGAAATTTAGTACTTAAAAATTATAGACATATGAACTTGTGATGTTCAAGGCAACCTCCATAAGACTGTTTCCTGATTTTTCAGCAGAAACTTTGCATGCCAGAAGGGAGTGGCATGATATATTCAAAGTGCTAAAAGAAAAAAGATTCCAACCAAGAGTAGTCTACCATGTAAAATTATCATTCAAAATTAACATTCAAAAAGGAGAGAGAAAAGGCTTTCCTGACAAGCAAAAACTAAAGGAGTTAGTTCATTACCACTAAATAGCCTTACAAGAAATGTTAAAGGAACTCCTTGAAGCTGCAAAGACAGGGTGCTAATTAGTAACAAGAAAACATATGAAAGAATAAGTCTCATTAGAAAGATAAATATATACTAAAGGTAGTGGATTAATCAATTATAAGGCTACTATAAAGGTTAAAAGGCAAAAATAGTAAAAGTAACTATGATTACAAGAATTAGTTAAGGGATACACAAGATAAAAAGATGTAAAATGTGGAGCGCCTGGGTGGCTCAGTCGGTTAAGCATCTGAGTCTTGATTTTAGCTCAGGTCATGATCTTACAGCTCGTGAGTACGAGCCCCGCAATTTGTGAGTTTGAACCCCACATTGGGCTCTGCGCTGACAACATGGAGCTTGTTTAGGATTCTCTGTCCCCTCTCTCTCTCCCCCTCCCCCACTATTCCCACCCCCCACTTTCTCTCTCAAAAATAAACTTTTAAAAAATGTGAAATGTGACATCAAAAACATAAAACATGAGGGATGGAAAATAAAAATATTAAGCTTTAGAATGGGATCAAACTTAAATAGTTATCAACTTAAAGTAGGTTATTATAAGTTTTATATGTAAGACTTATGGTAACCACAAAGTGAAAACCTATAGTAAACACACAAAAGATAAACAGAAAGGAATATAAGTGTACTAGTAAAGAAAGTCATCAAACCACAAAACAAGAGCACCAAATAAGAATAGAGAAGAACTACAAAAACAGCCAGTAAACAATTAACAAAATGGCAATAAATACATTTAAATGTAAATGGACTAAATTCTCCAATTCAAAGATACAAAATGGCTGAATGGGATAAAATAACCAGACCCATCTATTTGTTGCCTACAACTGACTCACTTTAGATGTAAGGGAACATGGGGCGCCTGGGTGGCGCAGTCGGTTAAGCGTCCGACTTCAGCCAGGTCACGATCTCGCGGTCCGTGAGTTCGAGCCCCGACTTCAGCCAGGTCACGATCTCGCGGTCCGTGAGTTCGAGCCCCGCGTCAGGCTCTGGGCTGATGGCTCAGAGCCTGGAGCCTGTTTCCGATTCTGTGTCTCCCTCTCTCTCTGCCCCTCCCCTGTTCATGCTCTGTCTCTCTCTGTCCCAAAAAAAATAAATTAAAAAAAAAAAAAAAAAAAGATGTAAGGGAACATAAGTCCCTTTAAGTGAAGGGACAGAAAAGGATATTCCATGCAAAAAGAAACCACAAGAAAGCTGGAGTAGTTATATCAGACACAATAGACTTTAAAACAAAGACCAATGAGACACAAATATGGGCATTACAAAATGATAAAGGGGTCAGTCATTCCAACAAGACATAATTTTGTAAATATTTATGCATCTAACATAAGAACACTTAAATATATAAAGGAAACATTAACAGTCCCAAAGGGAGAAATATACAGCAATACAATAATAGCAGGGTATTTTAATAATTTACATATATTAATGGATAGATCATCCAGACAGAAAATGAATACAAAAACATTGGCTCTAAACAACAGATAGACTTAATAGATACAGAACATTCCATTCAAAAGCAACAGAATAAACATTCTTCTCAAGTTAACATTCAACATTTTCCAGGATATATCATATGTTAGGCCACAAAACAAGTCTTAATAAATTTGAGAGAACTGAAATAATATCAAGCATCTTTTCCAACCACAATGGTATGAAAGTATAAATCCCTGACACAAAGAAAACTGGAAAATTTGCAAATATGTAGAGATTAAACAACGTGCTACTGAATAAACAATCAAAGAAGAAATAAAAGAAATATAAAAATACCTTGAGACAAATGAAAATGGAAATGTATCAAAATTTATGGGATGCAGCAAAAGCAGTTCTAACAGGGAAGTTCATAGTGATAAATACCTACCTCAAGAACAAGAAAAGTCTCAAACAACCTAACTTCACACCTCAAAGAACTAGAAAAAGAACAAACAAAGCCCAAAGTTGGTAGAAGGAAGGAAATAACAAAGAACAAGGTAGAAATAATCAAGTAGAGACTAAACAGACAATAGAGAAGATAATGAAACTAAGAGCCAGTTCTTTGAAAAGATGAAGTTGACAAGCCTTTAGCTAGACTCACCAACAAAAAAAGAGAGAGGACTCAAATAAATACAATCAGAAATGAAAGAGGAGATGTTACAACTGCCACCACAGAAATACAAAGGATCGTAATAGACTACTATGAATAATTATATGCCAACAAATTGGACAACCTAAAAAAAATGAATAAATTCCTAGAAACATACAATCTATAAAGACTGAATCATGATGAAAAAGAAAATCTGAACAGACTCAGTACTACTACAGCAATTGAATCAATAATCAAAAACTTCCCCAATAAACAAAAGTCCAGGACCAGATTCCTTCACTGGTAAATTCTAGTCAACATTCAAAGAAGAATTAATACCAATTCTTCTCACACTCTTCCAAAAAATACAAGAGAAGGGAACTCTACTAAACTCATTTTACAAGTCCAGCATTACCCTGATACCAAAACTAGACAAGGATGCCACAAGAAAAAATAGGCTTTGTTAATATCCCCAATGAACAAAGATGAAAAAAATTCTCAACAAACTATTAGCAAGCCAAATTCAGCAATATGTTAAAAGGATCATATATCACAATCAAGTGTTATTTATTCCAGGGATGCAAAGATGGTTCAACATCTGCAAATCAACCAATGTGATATACAGTAAAACCTTGGACTGCAAGTAACTTACTTGTTCTGTGAGTGTTCTGCAATACAAGCAAACATTTCTAATAAATTTTAACTGATAGACAAATGATGTCTTGCAATATGAGTAGCACATGATGCCAAATGTCACATGATCACAACTGAACCAAGGAGTCTTTTCTCTCTTGCTCACTGCGGGAGTGTGGGTGATTGTCTCCCATGCTCTGATGCTCAGTCTCAGGCCGTGGTCCTTGGCAGAAATCAGTGACTTTTCAGTACCTTGGAAGGTGACCACAGCTGGCACTAGTGTATTTTTTTTGTCACTTCAAAGCAATTATGGACAGTCTTTTGCTTTTCCATGCAAGAGTAAACTTAAGAATGCTTTGCTTCACTCTAGGTCAGACTGCTTGCAGATATAGACCCTTTCCTCTGCTGCCTTATTGCTAGTTACATTAAATGCAGTATATGACAAGACTTTTTTTAATACTGCACTGTAGTCAACATCTGTGTGAGCCTATACAATGGTCCCCATGCAGGAAAAGATTCCAATGAGCCAATAGATAGCAGTGATTCCATTAGTGATAGTGGAAGTCATCTTACACAATAACCTTCCTCTCTCTTGTCTCCCTCACACCAGCCACGAAGGTTTTCAAAGATAAGTGCAGGTTAATTTGTTTATTTTTCTTTATATTTTGTATTTTATTATTGTGTCTTATATTAGGAATTATAATCATTTTTATATGAATATTTTTGTGTTGTGGAATGAATCATCTGAGTTTCCATTATATCTTATGGGAAAATTCACTTAGATATAAAAGTGCTTTGGATTACAAGCATGTTTCTGGAATGAATTATGCTCACAAACCAAGTTTACTGTACCACATTAACAAAACGAAGGCCAAAAGGACAAAAATCATATGGTCAACTCAATAGATGCAGAACAATCATTTGACAAAATTCAACATCCATTTATGATAAAAACTCTCAAAAAAGTGGGTATAGAGGAAATGTTCCTCAACATAATAAAGGCCATATATGATGAACCCACAGTTTACATCCTACTCAACTGTGAAAAGGTGAAAGTCTTTCCTATAACATCAGGAACAAGACAAGGATGTCCACTCTCACCACTTTTATTCAACATAGCATTGATGTGGCAACAAAAATAAATAAAAAGCATCCAGATTGAAAAGTAAAACTTTACTTATTTGCAATAAGAAAAACTCTATTTGCAGATGACATGATATTAGAGAAAACCCCAAAGACTCCATTAGTTCTGTTAGAACTAATAAAATTCAGTTAAGTTGCAGGATACAAAATCAATATGCAAAAATATGTTGTTTTTTATACACCGATAAACTATCAGAAAGAATAAAGAAAAAAATCCCATTTATAATTAAAAAGAATAAAATACCTAAAAATAAATTTAACCAAGGAGACAAAAGACCTGTATATTGAAAATGACAAAGACATTAATCAAAGAAATTGAGGAAGACACAAATAAACAGAAAAATATTCTATGCTCATGGATTGGAAAATCAACATTGTTAAAATGCCCATACTACCTTAAACAATCTATAGGTCCAATGCAATCCCTATCAAAATTCCAATGATATTTTGCAAAGAAATAGAATAAATAATCCTAAAATTTGTATGGAACCACAGAAAACTATAAATAGCCAAAGCAATTGTGAGAAAGAACAACAAAGCTGGAGCATCACACTCCTTGATCTCAAAATATTTTACAAAGGTATAGTAATTAAAACAGTGTAGTTTTTCCATAAAAACAGACACACAGATCAATGGAACAGAATACAGGAAAGAATACAAGAAAGAAACCCACACATGTATGGCCAATTACTTTATGACAAAGAAGCCAAGAATACACAATGAGGAAAGGACAGTCATTTCAATAAATGATGTTGGGAAAACTGGACAGCAACATGCAAAAGAATGAAAACTACTTCATTAAAAAAAAAATGAAAGTCAACTACCACCTTACACCATCCACAAAACTTAACTCAAAATGGATTAAAATTTTTTATGTAAAATTTCAAACCATGAAACTCCTAGAAAAAAATAGGTGGTACTCTTCTTGATATAGGTGTTGATGATGATTTTTTTAATCTGACACCAAAAGCAAAAACAACAAAATAAATAAGTGGGATGACATCATACTAAAAAGCTTCTGCACAGCTAGTATATATATATGGAATATATGGATATATATATAGAGAGAGAATACATATATATGTGTGTGTGTGTATATATATATATATATATGGAATATATGGATATTTTTCAGCCATAAAAAATAAAATTTGTCATTTGTGACAATATGGATGAAATTGAGTCATGTGTGATGAAATGGATGAACTTAATGAGCATTATGCTAATTTAAATATGTCAGACACGTTTGTTCTATTATCTGAGGTCAAATTTTTAAAAAAATAAATATGAACTTGTAAACAAAATATGTCTTTTATGGGTAAACCTTGAAATAACCCAGAAGTAAAATTTTAAGAAATGTTGCAGATGATAGCTTTCAGGTGAACTATTTGTGAAACAAATGAAAGCAACCATACCTGGTAATATACCAGGCCATGCATTCATTTGTTGTTTAATAATACTTTATTACAAGTTACTAGATACAATTAAACAAAAGAAACCTTAACATATATATCTTCAGATATTATTATACTTCTAACAGCAATATTCAAGCACTAATGAGTTTTTAATTTTTGACTCTAAAATATATGTGATATTTTAGATGTTTGGTGATAGGTGTTGAATTCATCACCCTAGAGTACCTGTGAATTTATCATTCTAAAGTTCTTCTGGATGTCAGAGGTTTGAGAATTTGGTGAAAGCCTTAGAAAAAGTCTGAAAAGCATATGCATAATTTTACATACAACTTCTAGGGTTCACAGACACTCTGAAACAATTTATAAAACCTGAAGTTTATGAATCCCAGATTGTGAGTCCTTGGACTGAATTCTTAAAGGAATGCATTTTACAAGGATTCTCTGGGATGTATTAGACATATTGGAATATTTGGAGTAACAGAAACTTCCTTGATCTCCCTGAAATAGCCCATGCTATTTCTTAAAATGAAGTTAGGAATACCCTGATGACATTTATCAAGACAGGAAGGCCTATGGTTACCATAAAGCCCTTGAATCAGCAAAAATGAGATGCACAGACACCCTCAACAGAGTTATCCTACCCAAAATGCCAAGGTTGAGAAATCATGCTTTGGACATACTTTTAAAGCCAGTCTTTGAAGATATTGAGGTGGGGAGTTTTGCTGTCATTCATTGTATACCATTTGCTTCTATATTTAGAATTTTAGGTTTTAGTCTATGCCTGGAGAAATGGTGCTAGTTATTCTTAAGAAAAATATTTTCCATTTAAAATAAAATCTTTCAATGTATACAATACCAGGGAATGTCAAGAAAGTATGGCTATCTCGGCAGTATTCTAGAAGGTTAAAGCAATATCAGAATTATTTATATCTAAAAATTGACATCTTCCTGTCTGTACCATAGGACCAACATGAAAGAGGTAGTAAAAGAGTCAGGGAACAAATAAATGGCCAGTTTGAGGGCTCTTTGTGACATTCTCTCTTGACTGCATTAGAATATAGATCCTTTAAATAACAATATAGGTTGATTCATTATCTAATTTATACAAGAGCTCCAAACACAAATTTCTTACCTCATTTGGGACACTGAGATGCTTGTATGTCTCTATTATTTTATAGAAACATAAATTACAAGCAAATGTAATTTCAAAGATAAATAAACAAACAACAAACAAAAGGAAAGATTTATCAGGGAGTTTGATGACATGATATGTTCTTTGTTTTCTGAGAGAGGTTACAAGAAACTGAATTTTTATATCATCACCTTTCCAGAAGGAAAACTCACTATGTGGTGTTGTCGGGGGCCACAGACTCTGTGTAGAACATATTCTTGAGGGGTTGTCATGGATTCAAATGCAAGGTAAACTGAAACAACATAAATTGACAACAGCAGGTGATAAAAAATGTTAGTTAAAGAAACACAAGAATTTTGGTATTATCCTCAGACATGCGCATTATATGTAATTCAGATAGTTATTGACTTTTCACTGATCAATATTAGAAAGCAGATATTTTTACATACACACACACACACACACACACCACACCACCACCACCACCACCACCACCCTGAAGTTAAAAAAAAACACATTATTGGTATTCTGTTTCTGGCATTGTGGATCCAGCCTCCCTTACAAGCCAAAAACTAATGAAAATGAGAATTCTGAGTTCCTACCGTAAGAAATATTTGCCAAATTCAAGTGAACTTGAAATTCAATTTTCACAGGCTGTTGGTGTTGAAGACATATACTGGCAGGAGGCAAAACTACTCAAGGTAAGAGGTTTAATAGGTGATTCTCCCAGCATAGAATCTCGATGGGCTAAATCTCCAATTAAAGGGCTAACTGGAAGAAAATAGAAAAATTAACTGTCTTAAAACTTGACAATGGGTTTGGGGGAAAAGAGGCTTTCCCAATAATTTTAACAAATCAGTACAAGAGCATTTGCAAACTAAAGTCGTATCATCTAGGTAGTTCAAAAAGGCTACTAGTAATTCATTAGTTCAAAGATGTTTTAGGTTTTAGTTTCCTCAGGAACTTGGAAGAAACAAAAATGCTATCCACTATCAAGTGAGGTTTCAAGGGAATACTACAAATGACATTCCAAAGAATGAGAGCTCACTGTCAAAATCACAAGGAACAGTGATACACGAGGAAACAGTACAATGTGAATGGCCACCAGAGTAAAAAAAAAAACAAGTGAAACAACTAGCAAAACTTTTAGATATTGGATCCATCAGACAGATAATAAAATGGCTATTTAGCATTTTTAAAATCCTTGCTTTAAAAAAGAAAAGATTAAAATATAAAGTGCTATAACATTAAACAAGTAGACTTGAAAAAAAGAGAACTTTCAGAAATGAAAAAAAAATTGAAATAAAAACAGTAGTTATGTTTAATGAAAAACTAAATACTTCATGAAAAGATTAGTGAACTAGATGATGGATCTGAAGTATTTATCCAGAATGCAGCATAGTGAGTAAAAGAGAAAATATAACAGAAAAGAGATAGGAAGAACAAAGTGAAAAAAATCTAACATGATTCAAATAATTGGAGTTCTAGGAATAGAGGAGATAGAATGAGGTAGAGGCAATATGTGAAGAGAAAAAAGTATGAGAAATTTTCTGATCTGATGAAAAGTATCAATTACAGATTCATGAAACCAAGTATCTGGCTTAAAGTACAGAATGCCACAGACTAACAGAAAAATCTTAAAAACTACCAGAAGGAAAGGAAATATATTTAAGCTGACAATTGACTTCTCAGGAACAACAATGGAAGCCAGAAGACAGTGGGATATTTTAGTGTGGTGAGAGAAAATACCTATTACTCTAGAATTATACACATAGCAAAAATAACTTGGAAGAATGAAAAAAAGACAAAAATATTATCAGATGAGGAAAAGTGAGAGAGTTTGTATCAAAAGATACTCTCTTTAAAAAATTCAACAGATGTACTCCAAGCAAAAGAAAACCAATTGCATGTGGAAGAGGCAAGAAGGATTAAAGAAAAATAAAATGGCAAATATGTGGGTAAATATAAACAACACTGAATGCACAAAACAATACTTCTTTTGGGGGTTTAAAACAGGGTAGAACAATGATATCCAATAAAAATTACATATAAGTCAGGAAGGTCATGATTAGATTGAAAAGTTTAATAAGATCATTGTTTAAAAGGAATGAAATGATAATTTAAGATTTTGATAAGTAGGCACCTGGAAATAAAATAAAAGATATAGAATATTTAACTTTCAAATCTGTATGGAAAATTGAGAAAAAACATCCAGTCAATATTATAGAAAGGTAGAACAAACAAAAAAGGAACAGATAAAGTGGGACAAATAGAAGGCACACAAATAGAAGAGTAGAAATAATTCCAAATAGAGATATCCTTCACTTCTGAGCTCTCAGTATTTAGGTATTCGCAATAATGACTTGCGTACGCTTCATAAAAAATTTATTATCTGATATGAAAACCAATTCTGATATAACTGCATACCATATACCAGCAAAAATGTTAAGTTCTGTGTATGTTCAGGAAAGAGACTTTACAGCTCTTGCAGATGTATGTCAGTTGTTTTCCTGATAATGTCTTATCTCTTGCTAATGCTGTTTTCCTGAGGGTTTAGCTTCTGTGTTTGCTTCTGTCAGGCACTTAGAGGCACTAACACCTAGATCCAATTTAGATAGTATCTATGCCATATTTAACAAAGGGATTTCTTTGTTTAGTTATGTAACAGTACCTATTTTTTATCAAACATACAAAGCAATTTGCATTCAATACTGCACATAATAAATATATACTACATGAAACATACTCAGAAACATCATTAAGCACTAAATAACTTGATAAGTTAGGTTTGAAATATTCTATATAATGCAGAAATCTTTGTTGCTTTGTTAGATGAGTTTTAGAATGTCAGTGTTTAGGGAACTGATTTCAGTTTCTGTTTTATTATGTTTACTAATTTTCTTAGCAAGTATATAAAAGAATAAAAATGCAAATAAGGATCCATTTAAAAGACAACGATTTTTAGTCTTTATTACAAAATAAAAGACCCACCTAAAAAACTTCAGGATACAGTTTGAACAGTTTGGAAGGTTGGAACAAAAATGATAGTTAAAAGAAGAATGCTGTAACTGTAAATATCAGACAAAACATATTTCAGGGCAACAACATTAATAGAGATAAAAAAGATAATTGCAAAGTACAGAAAAGTTTCAATTTACTAGCAAATTTAAGAATTTTAATTTGTATAGATCTACTTAATATCATATTTGTATATAGGTGTATGAAATGAAAAGGATGAAAAGACACACACCATCAGAGTTGATAGATTTTAACATATTTGTCTAGTGACACATTGAATCTATGAGAGTACTGATCTGAATAACACAAGTACAAGCCTCACCTAATGGATCAATCGCAAAATGCTTATTCTGTTCAAAGGTACTTAGAACTTTTATGAGATTAACCACATATTGTTGCCATAAGGCAAGGCTCACCAAACTTTAAATAACTAGTGTCATGTATAACATGTTTTCTGACCACAATGAAATCAAGTTAGAAATAATTAACAAAAAATAAGATAAAACTCATAGTTCTGGAAATTAAACATTTCTAAAAAACATGTAGGTCAAAGAAGAAATCATAATGAAAATAAGAAAGTACTGAGAACTGAATGCCAGGGAAACTGCTCCATATCATACTTATGTAATAAAGCTAATGTGGTTCCTAGAAAAAAAATATAGAGCTTTATGTTAATATGTTAGAAAAAAAAATCTCAGGGTCCCTGGGTGGTTCAGTTGGTTAAGCATCCAACTTTGGCCCAGGTCATGATCTCGTGGTTCGTTGTGTTTAAGCCCAAGTCAGGCTCTGTGCTGACAGCTTAGAGCCTGGAGCCTGCTTATGATTCTGTGTTTCCCTCTCTCTCTGCCCCTGCCCTGCTCGTGCTCGGTCTCTCTCTCAAAAATAAAAATAAACATTAAAAAAAAATCTTAAAAAAAAAAGAAAACAAAAAATCTCAAAGTGAATAGGCATAAGAAATTAGACTAGCAAAATCTGAATTCACCAGACAAAAACAGAAGGCAGGAAATAATAAAGAACCAATGTAAAAGAAACAGACATACAAGAGAGATAATCAACAAAGTTGAAAATGGATTATTTGAAATGAATAGCAAAATTGACAAACTCTGGTAAGAGCAAGAAAAAAAGGTGAAAAAAATATTATTAGTAATAAAGATGAGGCATAACTAGGCATTATGTGTAGTTTAAATGATAAAAAGTTAAAATTCAAATACTATGCTAACAAATTTTTAATGTCAGATAAAATGAACAAATTCTTAGAAAAATATAAGTTAAATACACTTAAGGAGAAACGGGAAAAATAAAATTTTCACTAGTAAGAAATGGAACCAATAGTTAAAATCTCTTCTCCCAGGCATGTTCTCAAAAACGCTCAATATCTTACTCCTATTTTCCACCAAACATTTATTTTATTTTAAAGTTAATTTATTTATTTTGAGAGAGACAGCAACAGTGCAAGTGAGGGAAGGGCAGAGAGAGAGGGAGAAAGAGAGAATCCCAAGCAGGTTTCACACTGCCAGTGCTGAGTCTGACACAGGGCTCAAACTCATGAAAGCACAAGATCGTGACCTGAGCAGAAACCAAAAGTTAGATGCTTAACCAATTGAGCCACCCAGGCACGACCTCTACCAAACATTTAATAGATGAATTAATTCCAATCCTATACAAATTATTCTAAAGTATAGAAATAAAGGAAATATTCCCAGTTCATTTTATGTGGCTCTCCTTACCTTGATTTCAAAATTTGAAAGGACAGTATAAGAAAATTATGGACCAAACTAACTTGTGAACATAGATGTTAAAATCTTTGTTTTATTTTAAGTTTATTTATTTATTTTGAGAGAAAGTGAGTGAGAGAGAGTATGCACACCACATGTGTGAGCGAGGGAGGGGCAGAAAGAGAATTCCCAAGCAGGCTCCACAGTCAGCACAGAGCCTAACCAGGGCTCAATTTTTGGGAATCATGAGATCATGACCTGAGCCGAAATCAAGAGTCAGATGGCCTAACCAACTGAACCACCCAGGTGCTCCCAAATCTTAACATTAGACAAATGTATGTTTATTCAAGAATATAAGGTGGCTTAATCGAAAATAAATTTCAATAACATACCATATTTGCAAATTAAGGAGAAATGTACAATTGTCTGAATGGATGAAGGTAAAGCATTTGATAAATTAAATTTCTCTGCGTTAAAATGCTTATCAAACTAAGAACTGAAAGCAAAAATGTTTTCTAATAGAAAGGATTGTCAAAAGCCAGAGAGTATACCTAGTAATAAAACTTTGAAAGTACTCTTTTCAAGATAAGACAGAGACAAGGGTTCCTGCTATCACCTTAGTTGCATTTTACCTGGGCAGCAAGGGAAGAAAAGAAAAAGTATAAAGTTTAAAAAGAAAAATGAATTTATTTCCTACAGATGATATAATTTCTTTAATATAAAAACTTTTAAAGAATCATTTAGTAAATCTAGCAAAGCTGCTGGACATAATCAATGAAAAACTTCAATAATATTTCTACATGTTAGCAAACAAATAACCTTTACATGAAAGTTAAAAAATTAAGACTTAAGAATAAATTACCAAACAATATGCAAGACAGCGTGTTGTATGGAGGTGTTGAATCTCTGTATTTACACTTCAAACTGATAGTGCACTGAAGGTGAACTAACTAGAATTCAAATAAAAATATTAAAAAATTAACAAAAAATATGCAAGACATTCATGGGGAAAATTATAAAACTTAATACTATTAAGTAAGTCCTAAATAAAAGGAGAGAAACACCATATTTATGAGTTGGAATATATAATTTAAAAACATCAGCTTTCCCTTCAGTTAATCTGTATACTCAATGCAATTCTAATAAAAATTCTGATGAAACCTGTTTTTGTTTGTGTGCTTTTTTTTCTGTTATGGGACTTAACAAACTAACTTATTCTAAAACTTATATTGAAGAGCAAAGGGTCCAAAAATAGCTAAGGAATTCCTGAAAAGAATAAACTTTCCTTACTGAGATAAATTGTAAAGAATAATTATTAAACTATAATAATCAAAATAGTCAACAAAACAGAAGAGAGCCCAGAAACAGAATGAAACATATAAACTGGACTGATGATGCGCTGGGATTTCATGTTAATGGTGATAAAGGGACTTTTAAAGAAAAAGCATTGGGATAATTATGGGGAAAAATGAAACTGGGCCTAAACACAAACACAAAAATAATTTCTAACTGATGTAATGATGGAGAATATCTTTATGCCCACAGGATAAAGACAGCTCTCTAAAAACAAGACCCAAAGAATGCATTAATAGGACATTGATATAAAGAACTTCTGCTCAAAATATCCATAAGTTAAATAAAAAGAGAAACCAAATTTGGAAGATATTTGCAATATATATAACTGACAAAGCATTAGAATTTAGGATATATAAAGAAATCACAAAAATCAACAGGAAAAAGACAATCCAGTAAAATGGGCCACAAGAAAAAAAAATAGTGTGGAGTCATTTCACTTCAGAAAAACAGAAAGCCAGAAAATATATAATGTTCAATCTCATTAAAAATTAGAGAAATGGGAGCACCTGGGTGGCTCAGTTGGTTAAGTGTCCGACTCTTGATTTGGGCTCAGGTCATGATCTCAAGTTTGTGGGATCAAGCCCAGCATCAGGCTCTGAGCTGACAGCACAGAGGCTGCTTGGGATTCTCTCACTCCCTCTCTCTCTGCCCCTCCCCTGCTCTCTCTCTCTCTCTCTTTCTCTCAAAATAAATAAACATTTAAAAAAATCAGAGAAATGGTTAAGACCATTATGAGATGTTAATTAATATCCACTACATTAGCAAAAAATTTTAAATATGAGAGCATGATATTTTGCTTACTGTATGAGGCCACCAGACCACTATGTGCTTTTGGTAGAAGTGTAAATGAGAACACATTTCAAAAATATTTGACATTTGCCAACTGAACTGAAGATAACACCAATCCTATGACCTACAAATTCCACTCTTGTCTATATTCCTGAAAACCACATGCACATGGATACCAGGAAATATGTACGAGAATGTTGTTAGAAGCATTGTTTGTTAACAGCAAAAAACTGAAAACAACCCACTAGCAGGCTGAAAAAATAAATTGTGGAGTATTCATTCAGGGAACAGTCAACAACAAAAAAATGAGTGAATTACAACATTGATGAATCTCAGGAACAAAAAAAGGCAAATTCAAGAAGACACTTGATAATTCCATTTATATAAAGTACTAAACCATGCAAAAATTAAATGATATGCTGTTTGCATGTATAAATATACTTTGTACCAATTTTAAAAAGCAAAGGAATGATACAGAAAGATAGGGAAGGGGAGAGAAAAAGGGAGGGGACTGGCAAACAGGATGAGATTGGAAAACAGCATTTAGGAGATGTATGAAGTGATAGTAATGCTGGGTTTCTGAAACCAGGGTGTAGGTAAGCGTGTATTTGTTGAAGTGCTGCACTGCTGTTTTTTGTTCTTTATACATATTTTACTTGTGCTTTTTTGTATCTACACAATGTTTAACGAAAATAATTTTAAAAAAGCTATTTTCAATAAGAGCTGTGAGGAAAACTCATTTTCATAACGCGATAGCTGGAGAAACTTCTAATAGTTGATTTCCTATGAGACATCAGTGTTACCTGAGAACATCCCAGAGTAGATCTGATTCTAAATAAGTCACTCCTGGTGAAACTTCTTAAATATCCTTTTTCAATGTAGAGCCCACCTGACATTACTAAGCCATTATTGGTAGAAAAAAAAATAGATGAATAGCAGGATAATGATAGCTCACAAATCTTTATGATTCTTGACCTTCTTAAGATCGCTCTAAGTGGAGGGACAAAATATGTTGAGAAAAAACATGGCCTGATCTTTGAGTGAATTTGTTGTCTGGGGATACTTTAACTAAGGTTAAGTAGGAAGCACTTAAAGACAATGTTAAATGGGATTTACAAGTATTCCACATGATCTTTTGTCTTAATTTATAGTTCTTTTTATGTGAAATATCTTACTGTTTTCAGTCAACATTATGAACTACTAACTTGCTGCTTTATTTTACAGGATTTTAAATAGGAACATCTATACCAAGTATATACTCTTGGAGGTTTTTTCCTCAATTTTATGTGGGTCTTTATGTCTTTCCTTATTAGTGTTATCCGAATAGTTCCCCACTTCAAGGAGTTTATAATCTGTAATTCTTTGCTTAAGGCATGATTGCTGACCAAGGAGCACGTTTAAGAAGCACTTAGTTATTGCTTTTTGTAGTTGCTGCTTTTTATAGAGATGTGCCCTCAATTAATTGTAGATTAAGGCATGAGCTTTCTTGTGCAGGATTCCCCTCTTACTGTCTTATCTTCATTGATTCATTTAGTGGCTTTCCCAGAATTTAGGCTACTGAAGACAAATCGAATGTAACGGTACTTATCACCCTTCCTTCTGGCTAATTTGGAGGCACAGCTTTTCAAATTAAAAAACAAAACCAAACAAACAAAAAATGCAGCTGATATATTATTTTAAATTCAACTGCCTTAAAACCTTTCAGTAGTAAATGAACTTATGTGATTAATATGGAAAATTAGTCTGCTCTCCTTCACCCCCATGCTTCATTCTATGTTTTAGTTGTATTTGTGCCAAGGAGTTTTGGCAATCTGTACATCTTTTTTTAAAACCTCAAAGGTAAATAACAAAACACAGACTCCATGGTTGTGTGGCTGATTTTACACAGTATTATGGCATGGATAGCTGTGATAAAATTCTCCCAAATTTTCCTACTCCCGCAAGTGCATCTTTGGAATCCTTCCATAACATGTGTTTTGTGTGTGTGTGTGTGTGTGTGTGTGTGTGTGTGTGATTTGTAAATTGATACTACATTTACATGATTCAAACTTTTAAAAAGTGTAGAAAGATATTTAGTGGGCCCTCAGCACCCTGAAATAACTAAAAAAGCCAGATAGAACATTTAAAAAATTTTTAAAAACACATATGAGTTAATAAAATAGTGAAGAGTTACCTGGCCAAAATCTAAGATAAACTAAAATTCAGACCAAGACCAACATAAAAAGCTACTTTTGCCTAAAGGGTATTTGTCTATTCAAAGAAATAGCTGTGGAATTGAGCTGTGGTTTGGGGACACTCCTGGGGCAAAAGGACAGACTTCAAAAATCATTTTAAAAAAATCATTTCCTACCCAACTGCAGAGTCTGAAAAGAGCTATACCCTCAGAGAAAAGGTGAGCCAGAAGCAAAGAAACCCTCGCTTGATCCTGCAGCCTGAGATGAAAACATTTTGTAGTTCCCTGCCCCCAGCAAAAGCAAATAAAAATTCTCTTTCGAGTCCTCAAATTATTCTTGCAATTAATTTTTTCAATTAATTCAATTCAGAAAAGAAAATACCATAAAATAAAACAAGCAGAAAAAAGTAGACCATAGAAAGAGATCATAAAGAATTCAGATATTTAAATTAAAAGACATATATTACAAGACAACTTATGTTTAAAAGCTAAAAATATAAAAATGACAGGCTTGAGACACAGAAAATTATTTAAAAAATGATACTGATTTTTAAAAAATCAAATCAGTCTATAAAACTATAACTAAAATTAAGAACTTGGTGGAAAGGTTTAACAACTGACTAGAAATAACTGAAAAGAAAATTAGTGAGCTAGAGGATAGGTTAGAGTAAGTTTTCTAGAATTCAGTATGAAGGGACAAAAAGATGGAAAATGCAAATTATATGCTAAGAGACACAGAACATAGACTGAAAAAATAAAAAATAACATAGGTAGGAATTGATTATTCTAGAGTATGTTGCTCTAGACCCAAGAGGCTGCAGACAAAGATGGCTGTGCTCATAAAAAATCAACTTGAAGGATCCTTGTGGGATTGGAACTATTTTTATCTCAACTGGGGTAAGGGACAGACAAACCTACATATGATATAAAATTGCATAAGACACACACACACACACACACACACACACACACACAAATAAGTACAAGTAAAACAAGAGATCCGAATAAGATCAGAGAATTGTTTAAGTGTTAATCTCCTGGTTGTGATATATATCACAGTTTTCACAAAATTTTAACACTGGAGGGAATTAGAGAAAGTATACACGAGATCTCTCTGTATTATTTCTTACAACTGCATGTGAATCTACAATTATTTCAATTAAATTTTAATTTAAGCAAGAAGCACACATCTTGACACATAATAATGAAAATACAGAATACCTAAGGCAAAGAGAAAATTTGAAGCACAATAGGAGAAAGGAATGGCAGAGTACTTCCAAAGAAACAGCAGCTTGACTGATAGCTCACCCTTAGCAGCAACAGAAGATTCTGTAGACATCTTCTACAGTCAGTAGAATATCTTCCATGTTTTAAGATAGATACCCAGTGAGTGAAGTTATCCTGTAAAATGAAGGTAAAGATATCTTCAATTCAAAAAAAAAAATTTGAGAGTGTTCTACACCTACCAAGCTGTATTTAAAGATGAATTGTAAAGGATGTGTTTAATAAGAATAAAAATGACTCCAGATGAAAGATTAAAGATGTATAAGGGAATAAAAAGCAAACAGAGTGGTAAATATGTTAGTTTGTAAAACATGACAAGTTATCAGATATCTCCACCAGTTATCAAGATCTAGTAACATTGAGGCAGTGAGAAATACTTAAGACAGCTCAATGAGGTAGAAGAGAGACCCTAGAAACAGAGTCATGCATGTATGGACATTGGATTAAGTGCGGGGACAGCAGTGGAAAAGGATGCCTTTTAAACAATGCAGTACTAATTATCTATGTGGAAAAAAGTAAATGTAGATCTCTATCTTACACCATTCACAGGTGGGTGAAGCACCAAAATGGGATAAGAATATAATAAAGCTATTGGAAATAAATTTGCATAATATATTCATGATATCTGGAAAGGGGAATATTTCTCAAATAAGATGCAAAAAGCACAAACCATAAAAGAAATGATCAGTGATTATGACTGTGTCAGAATTATGAATTTTGTTCATCAAAAGGTTCTAAAAATAATGATTAAAAGATAAGCGAGAGTGGGAGAAGATATTTACTAACAGATAAAAGACTCATGTCCATAAACACACAATGAGCTTATATAAATCAATAAAATGAAAGAAAATCCAATAGAAAAAAGTGGGTAAAGTATACAAACAGGCACTTTCCCCCAAACAAGGAGTCTGAAAGGCCAATAAACCTTTATAAAAATGCTTGAATTCATTTATAATCAAGGAAATGCCAGTTAAAATCATTATGAAATAACATTACTACCTCCCACTGCCCACCATCAGATTGGCAAAATTTGAATTCTCAAAACACAATAACAAAAATGACTCAGTTTCAAAATCAGTAGCATCTTTTAACAGATACTTTACCAAAGATATTCTGACAGCAAATAAGCACATGCAAAGGTGTTTATCCTCACTGGTCATTAGGTAAATACAAATTAAGATCACAACAAAATACAACTACACACCTATTCAAATGGCTAAAATTAAAAAGACTGACCATATCATGTGTTGAGTGAAAATGTGGAAGAAATAGAACTCTCATACACTGCTGGTAATAATGTTAAAAAACGAAACAAAACATTGTTTTCATTTGCAGTCTTCCATGTATATATGTCTCCCAGTTTCACTAAAAATGTAGATTTTAGGTTTTTGTTGCTTTTCTGTTTCCCAGTATGAGAAGGGGGGAAATGTTGACTTTCATAGCCATGTTTATCTGGAAGCATTCCATATATATATATATATATATATATATTTTAAACGTTTATTTATTTTGAGACAGAGAGAGACAGAGCATGAACGGGGGAGGGTCAGAGAGAGAGGGAGACACAGAATCTGAAACAGGCTCCAGGCTCCGAGCCATCAGCACAGAGCCCGACGCGGAGCTGGAACTCACGGACCATGAGATCATGACCTGAGCCGAAGTCGGACGCTCAACCGACTGAGCCACCCAGGCGCCCCTCCTTATATTTTTTTAAGCACATCAATTAGTAATTTTAAAAAGCTAATTATGTGGCTCCTGAGAAACTTAACAGAAACCCATGGGGGAGGGGAAGGAAAAAAAAAAAAAAGAGGTTAGAGTGGGAGAGAGCCAAAGCATAAGAGACTGTTAAAAACTGAGAACAAACTGAGGGTTGATGGGGGGTGGGAGGGAGGGGAGGGTGGGTGATGGGTATTGAGGAGGGCACCTTTTGGGATGAGCACTGGGTGTTGTATGGAAACCAATTTGACAATAAATTTCATATATTGGAAAAAAATAAAAAATAAATAAAAAATAAAAAGCTAATTACAGGCACCTTTTTAATACTAAACTTTAATTTGTTATATTGACTTGTACAGTTGACTTTGAACAACATAGGTTTGAACTGTGCAGGTCCACTTATAAGTGGATTTTTTACAGTACAGTACTATAAATGTATTTCCTCTTATGATTTTCTTAATACCCTTTTCTCTAGCTTACTTTATTATAAGTATATAGTATATAATACATGTGACATATAAAATATATGTTAATACACTCTTCATGTTATTGGTAAGGCCTCTGTTCAACAGCAGGCTATTAGCAGTTAAGTTTTTGGGGAGTCAAAAGTTATACTTGTATTTTTGACTGCATGGGGTTGTGCCCCTAACCCCATGTTGTCCAAGGGTCAACTGTATGGTGCTATCAGGTTAACAAATCAAAAAGAATATATTCCTACACTATATCATTTATTATATAATTATTATTATCATGAAATTTAATTAGGTCCAATTTATTCAGCAAAGGAGTGAATATTACAATCAGAAAAATGAATGGTAAAGGAAATCAAAGCAATTATAGCATCCTAAAGCAATACTCAATACAATAAATAGATTAAAAAATATGTGGGCAGTCTCACCCAAGGCACGTGACTATTTTAACATCTTTAAGTGGGCAGAGAATGTGTCCCCCACTGCAGACTCACAGAGGAATCTGAGATTACCCACTTGTCTCCTGAGGGCTAGCCTCATTCCTGCAAATCCCGCGGAGAGAGCTCAGTATATGCTCTTGTTATTGGATAGAACTAAAGTTTAATGTTTAGGCTTTGAACAAAGCATGAATCTGACAGGGCCATAGGAGTGTCTTTTCACATTTCTGAACTGAAAGATACTGAACATTTTATGCTTGATAAAACCCTAAAAAAGGCTCTCTCAGAAGCAAACTAGATTCTGTATACTGGTGTTGGTTTTCAAGAGGCTTTTTGTTTTGTTGAGCCACTATTACCTAGAAATGGCCTGTTCCATTCTTCCAACACAAGTAAATCCTCCATTCGTTTCTGTTTTATTATCCCAAACCATTCTTGCAAATTTTATCTTATATTCCCCCCATCTGTTTTACTATATTCATTTCTAGACCTCTTCTGTCCTCTCTGGAGTGTTTCAGGAAGTCCCTCTTCTAAAAGTAGAAAAGAGAATTGGTATGGTGGAGAATGTGGGTTAATCCAAAAGGGAAGACAAATGGTGAAGGGGCAGGCAAGAAAGACTGAACTAAGTGTGAAGATGGCCTAGAGAGGGATAACAGAAAATGTTTTTGGATAACATATTCTATGAGTTGGACTAAATGTTAAATATGTCAGGATAGAGGCAGGTGACTAAGTTAAGGGATATCTTTAAAAAACTACAGGTGGAAAAATAAGACTAAAGTTTGGACTTTTATTCTTGAACAAGTCTCTGAACAGCATAGACTAGATCACTGGCAGAAACTCAAGAGATGTCCTGGGTCTAACCCTGGGTTTTATATAGCTTTTTGATATTTGTTAGTGTAGTTCTTTGAGAAAGGAATATATTTTAGAGTCCAGTAGACTTAGGCTCACATGCCAGTTTCACTACTATTTTCTCTTGAGCAATTATGGGTTAAATAACGTCGAGTGAAAAGAATGAATAGGGAGAGCGGTATACACTTTCCAACCATAACAGGTAAGTAAACTGGCCCATCACATAGCTATGGTGAAGCTAACTTTGACATGCAAGTATTTTGAAAGTATAACCCTGCCCATATGGTTGTTTTTTTATGGATGTATAATCTCCCATTTCACCATAGTGTGGAGAGAATGGGCTTTATCAGATTACTTGGATCTAGGAGAAGAGACATCAGGAGAGCATAAAAACTTGGGTCCCAGATGGAACATGAAAAAGAGAGACTTAAGACAGGTAGAATACAGTAGCTATATCTTTTATTTACTAATCCCAAATAGGGTGTCTTATAAATAAAGCAGATATTGCCAGGTATTCTTGGCAAACTAGTACTCTTTTCCTAATCACCATAGGGTGTGTGTGTGACAAGAATTACCAAGGAGTACACTTAGGCTTGCATCAAACACCGTGAACTTCTGCCTCTTTGTACACAAAATAACATTTACTTTAGTGACTTAAAAAGAAAATCTAAATATTATTTTCATTGTGATTAGGAAAGGTTTTGATCAACTCTAATCAATTGGCTTTTAGAAATAAAAATTGACACTTTCTTTCAAGAGTTCTGACAATTTAAGTATTTTTGCAATATATTTGTTGTTAGCTTGTAGGGCATCTGATCATATTTGTCCACACAGTCTTTTACTCTAATACTTCTAATTTCTTCATCATTTTGCAACTGAGATTTGCTTTATACATAATTAAACACTTTTTGCATTATGACAGAGTCTGCTTCATTTCCAATTTTGAGAAAATGGCTTGTGTACTTTTTAGGAGGCTAACATCTTAAAACACTATTGGGAATAGGATTCCTGAATTAATTACCTGCCAGATGAGGATGGTCTGTAGACAGGGTGAAAGAAAGGTTTGATTCTTTGGAACAAAAAGAAAAAATATGGCTCAAGGGATTACTAAGAGTAACTGTTACAAATATATAGTTTAAAAGATAAAGACAGGTAGTCCTCTTTGGACATTTTATACCCACATATTTTAGGTAATAAATTCAACTGTTAAGGATTGAACTGTGTAAGTATCTTAATAGAGCATGTTTAATCATGCTTGTTACAGCACGTATGAAAATCGAGTTGAAATTTAGTACTTACTGAGCCTCTTGCAGGTGATCCAAAGAATGACCCACTAGGTGGGGTGAGTGATGGAAAAGTATCCATTAAATAATGGAGTCAGTCCAAGTAGCATATTTCCTTGAAACTTAAGGACATTCAGGACCTTCAGAATTAGAATAAGGGGACAGATTACAACCAGAAAAGACTCAAGAGCTTGGTCTTCACTGGCAGCCACCCTAACACACACCAGACCTTACATTTTCATGAGTTTTATTTCAGAAAAAGACAATCTAAGTCAGGAAATAAAATATCAAAGGAATATGGTTATATGATATGCACCAATATTCAGAATAGTTACAGACCACGTTTCCAAATGGTGTTATTGGTTAAGGAGTCATAGGGTTGCATACTTGGATACTTACCTATTCCACAAAACAACATAATTACAAATAGACTTTCTTTTACACTTAGGTGGTAGTTAGCTATCAACATGTATCTTTGGAAACGCTCTTCAGAGTAATGGGGTCATCTATTTTTAAAATGTCTTTCTCTATCTTCCTATTTATTTTTTAGCTCAACAATAAACCCTTTAATTAAAAAAAGAATATACAAAATAAACTTTATTATTAATGCCATCAAATTGTTTTTGCTGCTTCCAAATAAAATAGATTCATTACTTTTCTGAGGAGCAAGCTGAAAGATAATAATAGCTTCATTTTAGAAGAGCTGAAGCTGATGCTACTGATAGATATCAGATGACATTACTACACATACACTTTTTAAATAGAAGAAACATTGAATAAATATTTTTAGTGTAAGAATCACAAAGCATATTATTGTTAACTATTTCTAAGAGTTTCAAAAGAGTTTTCTATATGAGAATGCTATTATAGTGTGATTTCTTTCCTCACATGGATTCCAAATTGATAAATATGATGTCAACTCTTTCTAGATCCATAAACTCCTGTTAACTAGAGTAGTCCCCCCCCCACAGTAGCCGGAAGCATGCAGCAGATGGCACTAAGAACATTTAGCAAAGCAGCCAGGAAGAGGCCTTCCTTGATGGCTCCTCAGGGACTGAAAATTGCTTGAAAAATGAGATGTAGTAACTAATTGAATAAGGCCTTCTCAAGTTAAGTTACACAGTAGAAACTTCTACACAGTAGAAAGTTCTACTTTCTGGAATGTGAGCTGTCACAGCCACCACCTTTTCATTTTCAGATTAAACACATTTATTTGTTTTAACTTTGGAAACATAAAATACAATACGTGTAGTTTTTATATCTCAAAAAAAGGATGATTCGTACAATAGATGGCACAGCGAACATCTGATTGTTTCCACAATATGTTGTTCATGCTTTCACTCTGTTATTTCCTTCCCTATATTTCCACTGATGTGGTGCTGTAGAGTTTTTTTGTCACACTTATGCTCTTATTCTCTGTCTTGTGCTTTTCTTGAGCAAACTGACATTTGTTGCAGGACTGTATTGTTATGATATTTTTAGATATTCAACAATATATGATTAAACCATAGAAAAAAACTGAAGCCAATCCAATATCTACAATGGAAAATAGAAATCAAGGACATTTCCAAGTCACTGTTGTACTTTAGAGAAAAATCTCTATTAGATTATTTTCTTTTGTATCCACAGTGCTAATTTCATCATTTTTTTTGTCCACAGGTAATTTTTATACAAACTATTATTGTATCAATAGCGCATGTTTATATATCAAAACCATAACATATGATGAACACTGAACTACACAAGGGGAAAATAGCTTTTCAGTCTTCTTTCAGTAACTGAACCTTAATTAAAAGAAAATTAATTCATTAGAGGACATGGATATACAAAGCCTGGGTTTTGGGGAATGTGCATCACTCAATGACATTCTGTCTCCATGAATGATTTCTTATTCTATTTGGTTTCTGCCATCCAAAACTAACAATTATAAAAACTTTTTGTGCTTTTTGCTGATATTAATTGAAAACTTTAATCAAATTAATCCTAAATATAATACAGATGAAAATAAATATGATAGCTACTGTAGAGAGATGAAGTAGTTCTTGTCTCATTTCTTTATGTAGAAAATGTTTCCTCCAGGATGGTTGTATAGAGGGAGGAAGGAAATAACATATAGGTCAGTTAGAGATCCTAGGAGCCCCATATATCAAACTAAAACACAAATAGAATACTGGCTTGTGAATTTAATATTTATCATTTCTTGAAGAGCCTATTCTGTTTTCAAGAAGGCTTTTAATAATTTCTGCCAGCCCCATATACTCAAGGAATCACCAGCTTTTGAATAAATATATCCCCCATTTCCAGCAGTGTCTCTTAAGAGAAGAGAAGAAATGACACTAGAGCTTAACAAATTCACTGTTAATATTCTTTTCAGGAAAATTAACTTGAGGAACTAACATGGCGTAGAAGTAGGGGGACCCGGAGTTCCATTGTCCCTCATACACAACAGTAAATTGAAGGCAGAAGACTTGGAATTCCAGGAATCCGGGCTACAGAATGACAGAAACATCTCCCAGGGCCCTTGCAACAACTTGGTGGGCCACAGGGGCATGATTATAAATTGGGAGAGATAAAACAGGTGGCATAGGTGCAGAGGGGAAGGATCCACTTCTGTGGGGAGACAAAAGAAAGAGAAAGAGAGGCTGTGGAGTGTAGGATTGTATTTGGAAAAGAGAGAAACCTCCCCAGACCATGGACTGGGGAACAGGAAAAACAGAGAAGTAACCGATTTCTAACAGCCTTAAGAGTAAAGATCCAGGGTTGTGGTACTTTCTCTGGGCCGAGGCCTGCCTCCCTGTGTGTGCTTGGAGGGAGGGGGAGCCAGGCCCAGGATCCATAGCTAGCTCAGAGGCACAGTCGGAGAGACCAGTCCCCTCCCTTGGAAGAAGGAACATAGCCGCTCCAAGGACAAAAGACCCTGCAAGTGCCTGCCAGCCAGAGGCCCTTTGTTGGCTGGGTGGAGTGGCTCTACCCTGGAACCAAGGTGCGCCAGCAGGATCCTTTAAGACATCGGGGTTTGAATCCCAGTCAAGCATCTGGGAGGCACTGCAAACTGCAGTGGGACAAACCAGTCTGCTCAAACCTGCGCAGCACTGTGAATACAGACAGAACAGAGTGGTTGGGGACACTGGTCTGGGGAGGAGAGACTGAGGTATCACCATTTTTTTCCCAGTCACCAACAAGGTGGGGCTTCAGGGAACAGTGGGCCCACAGTGGAGTCGGGACCTCCTTCACCAAACCCCGCCCCTCTGTGCTGGTAACTACTTATGTACCAGAGCAAGATTGACATTGACAGAACCAGACAGCCCCTCCTCCAGACCAGTGAAGCCACTGGTTCCAAGGCACCATCAGATATCATTCCAGAAGTTTTGCATTCTCTGATTTCTTCCTCTTATTTCTTCCCTTCTCTATTCTGGTTGTTGGTTTGTTTAAGCAGACATTTTTAATCTATTCTTTTTATACCTCTTCTGTATCTCCTTCTTCTTTAGTTTCTTTTCTCTCTCTCTGGATTAAGCCATATAGTTTCTCTGATTTTCTGCCTGGCTAATTTTTTTCTCCTTTCTTTTCTTTTTCCCCATCCCTGTCATTTCTTTCTTTGTATGCAGTAAGGCTTCTCCCACCACCACCTCCTTTTAAATTTTTCCAGGATTACTTCAATGAATAAATCCAAGCACACCTGGTGGAAGGTCCCAACCACCACTACTAGGGAGATAAAGCAACCAGAATTACACCAATAGAGAGCGTACAACACACTCCAAAAACACCTCCTGAAGGGCCAGTGTATGACCCATTTATAATATAGTAGTGCTCACAGGTGTAGGACACGTAACAAGTTATTAAAACATGTAAAGGACAGAAAACTAGCCGAAATGACAAAATGGAAGAATTCTCCTCAAAAGAAATTCCAGGAAGAAATGACAGAGAATTGCACAAAACAGATATAAACAATATATCTGATCAATAATTTAGAATAGTCATAAGATTAATAGCTTGGTTTGAAAAAAGCATAGAAGACAGCAGAGAATCTACTGCTGCAGAGATCAAGGAACTAAGAAATAGTCATGATGAATTAAGAAATGTTGTAAATGAGGTGCAAAATAAACTAGATGCAGTGACAGCAAGGATGGAAGAAGCAAAGGGAAGAACAAGTGAAATAGAAGATAAAATTATGGAAAATGATGAAGCTGAGAAAAAGATTAAAAAAATATTAGACCATGAGGGGAGAATTAGAGAACTAAGTGATTCAATGAAACATAATATCTGTATCATAGGAGTTCCAGAAGAAGAGAGAAAGGGGCAAACGGTTTACTTGAACAAATTATAGCTGAGAACTTCCCTAATCTGGGGAAGGGAGCAGACATCCAAATCCAGGAGGCATAGAGAACTCGCTTCAGATTCAACAAGAATAGGTCTTTACCACGTCATATCATAGTGAAACTGACAAACCAAAAAGATAGAGAATTCTGAAAGCAGCTAGGGACAAATGCGCCTTAACCTACAAGGGTAGACACATAAGGGTAGTAGCAGACCTGTCTGCTGAAACTTGGCAGGCCAGAAGGGAATGGTAGGAAATATTCAATGTGCTGAATAGGAAAAATATGTAGCCAAGAATCCTTTATCCAGCATGGCTGTCATTCATAATAGAAGGAGAGATAAAAACTTTCCCAGACAAACAAAAACTGAAGGAGTTCATAACCACTAAACCAGCCCTGCAAGAGATTCTAACGGGCACTGTGAGTGAAATGCTGCAAAAACTACAAAGGACCAGAGACATCATCACAAGCATGAGCCCCACACATAATACAGTGACACTAAATCCATACCTTTCAATAATAACTTTTAATGTAAATGGCCCCAATCAAAAGACATAGGGTATCAGAAAGGATAAAAAACCAAGATCCATCTACATGCTCTCTACAAGAGACTCATTTTGTTTTTATTTTATTTTTTTAAATTTTTAATATTTATTTATTCTTGAGAGAGACAGAGAGACAGAGTGTGAGCAGGGGAGTGGCAGAGAGAGAGGGAGACAAAGAATCCGAAGCAGGCTCCAGGTTCTGAGCTGTCAGCACAGAGCCTGACATGGGGCTCAAATTCACGAACCACGAGATCATGACCCGAACCAAAGTCAGACGCTTAACTGACTGAGTCACCCAGGCACCCCTACAAGAAACTCATTTTAGACCTGAGGACACCTTCAGATTGAAAGCGAGGGAATGGAGAACCACCTATCATGCTACTGGAAGTCAAAAGAAAGCTGGAGTAGCCATACTTATATACTTCTACATATACAAGATTATAAACTAACGATTGTAAGATATTAAGAAGGGTGTTATATCATAATTATAGGGTCTATCCATCAAAAAGAGCTAACAATTGTAAATGCGCCTCCAACTTGGGATGTACACAAATATATAAATCAATTAATCACAAAAATAAGCAATCTTATTGATAAAAGTATGGTAATTGCAGGGGACTTTAATACTCCACTTACAACAATGGTCAGATCACCTAGGCAGAAAATCAATAAAGAAACAATGGCCTAACAGGCACATGAAAAGATGTTCAACGTCGCTCCTTATCAGGGAAATACAAATCAAAACCACACTCAGATACCACCTCACGCCAGTCAGAGTGGCCAAAATGAAGAAATCAGGAGACTATAGATGCTGGAGAGGATGTGGAGAAACAGGAACCCTCTTGCACTGTTGGTGGGAATGCAAATTGGTGCAGCTGCTCTGGAAAGCAGTGTGGAGGTTCCTCAGAAAATTAAAAATAGACCTACCCTATGACCCAGCAATAGCACTGCTAGGAATTTATCCAAGGGATACAGGAGTACTGATGCATAGGGGCACCTGTACCCCAATGTTTATAGCGGCACTCTCAACAATAGCCAAATTATGGAAAGAGCCTAAATGTCCATCAACTGATGAATGGATAAAGAAATTGTGGTTTATATACACAATGGAATACTACGTGGCAATGAGAAAAAATGAAATATGGCCTTTTGTAGCAACATGGATGGAACTGGAGAGTGTGATGCTAAGTGAAATAAGCCATACAGAGAAAGACAGATACCATATGGTTTCACTCTTATGTGGATCCTGAGAAACGTAACAGAAACCCATGGGGGAGGGGAAGGAAAAAAAAAAAAAAGAGGTTAGAGTGGGAGAGAGCCAAAGCATAAGAGACTGTTAAAAACTGAGAACAAACTGAGGGTTGATGGGGGGTGGGAGGGAGGGCAGGGTGGGAGGGAGGGCAGGGTGGGTGATGGGTATTGAGGAGGGCACCTTTTGGGATGAGCACTGGGTGTTGTATGGAAACCAATTTGACAGTAAATTTCATATATTAAAAAATAAAAAAATAAAAAAAAAAAAGAAACAATGGCCTTGAATGATACACGGACCAGATGGACTTGACAGATATATTCAGAACTTTTCATCCAAAAGTAGCAGAATACAAGTTCTTCTCAAGTGCACTTGGAACATTTTCTAAGATAGATCACATACTTGATTACAAAATAGTCCTCATTAAATATAAACAAACTGAGATCATACCATGCATGTTTTCAGATCACAATGCTATGAAACTTGAAGTCAACCACAAGAAAAAATTTGGAAAGCCTCCAAATGCATGGAGGTTAAAGAATATCCTATTAAGGAATGAATGGGTCAACCAGACAATTAAAGAAGAAATTTAAAAATATATGAATGCAAATGAAAATGAAAACACGACAGTACAAACCCTTTGGGATGCAGCAAAAGCAGTCCTAAGAGGAAAATACATTGCAATCCAGGCTTATCTCAAGAAACAAGAAAAATTGCAAATACAAAACCTAACCACACACATAAAGGAACTAGAAGTGGTGCAGCAAAGAAACCCTGAAGCCAGCAGAAGAAGAGAAACAGTAAAGACTAGAGCAGAAATAACACAGAATCCAAAAAAAAAAAAAAAATCAGTAGAACAGATTAGTGAATCTAAGAGCTGTTTTTTTTTGAAAGAATAAACAAAATTGATAAACCCCTAGCCAGACTTCTCAAAAAGAAAAGAGAAAGAACCCAAATAGATAAAATTACAAATTAAAGAGGAGAAATCACAACCCACACACAGAAATACAAACAATTATTAGAGAATACTATGAAAAATTATATGCCAACAAACTGGACAACCTGGAAAAAACAGACAAATTCCTAGACACCTACATACTACCAAAACTCAAACAGGAAGAAATAAAAAATCTGAACAGACCCATAGCCATAGAAACCCACAGAAATTGAATCAGTTATCAAAAATCTCCCAACAAATAAGAGTCCTGGGCAGATGGCTTCTCAGGGGAATTATATCAGACATTTAAAGCAGAGTTAATACCTATGTTTCTCAAGCTGTTCCAAAAAATAGAAATGGAATGAAAGCTTCCAGACTCATTCTATGAAGCAGCATTACCTTGATTCCTAAACCAGACAGAGACCCCACATAAAAGAATTACAGGCCAATATCCCTGATGAACATGGATGCAAAAATTCTCAACAACATACTAGTAAATTGAAGTGAACAGTATATTAAAATTATTATTCACCATGAACAAGTGGGATTCATTTCTGGGCTGCAGGGCTGGTTAAATATTCACAAATCAATCAATGTGATACATCATATTAATAGAAGAAAGGAGAAGAACTATATGATCCTGTCAATAGATGCAGAAAAAGCATTTGACAAAATACAGCATCCTATCTTAAAAACCCTTGAGAAAGTCAGGATAGAAGGAACATACAGTAACATCATAAAAGCCATATATGAAAAGCCCACAGTGCATATCATCCTCAATGGGGAAAAACTGACAGCTTTCCCCCTGAGATCAGGAACATCCACTCTCACTGCTGTTGTTTAACATAGTGTTGGAAGTCCTAGCCCCAGCAATCAGACAACAAATTGAAATAAAAGGCAAAGAAGTCAAACTTTCACTTTCTGCAGATGACATGGATGACTCTACATGGAAAACCTGAAAGACTCCACCAAAAAGCTGTTAGAACTGATACATGAATTCAGCAAAGTCACAGCATAAAAGCAATGCATAGAAACTGGCTGCATTTCTATACACCAAAATGAAGCAACAGAAAGAGAAATCAAGAAATCAATGTTATTTATAATCAAGAACCATAAAATACCTAGGACTAAACCTAATCAAAGATGTAAAAGATTTGTATACTAAAAGCTACAGAAAACTTATAAAAGAAATTGAAGAAGACACAAAACAATGGAAAAACATTCCATGCTCATGGATTGTAAGAATAAATATTCTTAAAATGTCAATACTACCCAAAGCAATCTACACATTCAATGCAATCCCAATCAAAATTGCACCAGCATTCTTCTCAGAGCTAGAACAAACAATCCTAAAATTTGTATGGAACTACAAAAGCCAAAGTAATGCTGAAAAAGAAAACCAAAGCAGGAGGCATCACAATCCCAGACTTTAGCCTCTACTACAAAGCTGTAATCATCAAGACAATATGGTATTGGTGCAAAAACAGACACATAGACCAATGGAAGAGAATAGAGACCCCAGAATTGGACCCACAAATGTATGGCCAACTAATCTTTGACAAAGCAGGAAAGAGTAACCAATGGAAAAAGACAGTCTCTTTAGTAAATGGTGCAGAGAGGACTGGACAGCAACATGCAGAAGAATGAAGCTGGACCACTTTCTTACACCATACACAAAAATAAACTCAAAATGGATGAAAGACTTAAATGTGACTGGAAACCATCAAAACTCTAGAGACGAAAACAGGCAACAACCTCTTTGACCTCAACTGCAGTAACTTCTTACTTGACACGTCTCCAAAGGCAAGGGAAATAAAAACAAACATGAACTATTGGGACCTCATCAAGATAAAAAGCTTCTGCACTGCAAAGGAAACAATCAACAAAACTAAAAGGCAACTGATGGAATGGGAGAATATATTTGCAAATGACATATGGGGTAAAGGGTTAGTATCCAAAATTTATAAAGAATTTACCAAACTTAACACCTGAAAAACAAATAATCCAGTGAAGAAATGGGCAGAAGACATAAAGAGACACTTTCCAAAGAAGACATCCACATGGCCAACAGACAGATGAAAAGATGCTCAACATCACTCATCATCAGGAAAATACAAATCAAAACTACATTGAGATACCACTTCACACTGGTCAGAGTGGCTAAAATTAACAACTCAGGAAACAACAGATGTTGGTGAGGATGTGGAGAAATGGGAACCCTCTTGAACTGTTGGTGGGAATGCAGACTGGTGCAGCTGCTCTGGAAAACAGTGTGGAGGTTCCTCAAAAAATTAAAAATGGAATTACTCTGCAACCCGCAATAGCACTACAAGGAATTTAACCAAAGGATACAGGAGTGCTGACTCATGTGGGCACATGTACCTAATTTTATAGTAGCACTATCAACAATAGCCAAATTATGCAAAGAGCCCAAATGTCCATCAACTGATGAATGGATAAAGAAGATGTGGTTTATATATACAATAGAATACTACTTGGCAACGAGAAAGAATGAAATATTGCCATTAGCAAAAGCATGGATGTAACTGGAGGGTATTATGCTGAGTGAAATAAGTCAGTCAGAGAAAGACAGATATCATATTTTCACTCATATGTAGAATTTGAGAAACTGAACAGAAGACTATGGGGAAGGGATGGGGGAAAATAGTTTCAAACAGAGAGGGAGGCAAACAATAATAGACTCTTAAACACTGAGAACAAACTGAGGGTTGATGAGAGGGCAGGGAAGAGGAGAAAATAGGTGATGGGCATTGAGGAGGGCACCTGTTGGGATGAGCACTCGGTGTCAGATGTAAGCAGTGAAGCATGGGAATCTACTCCCAAAGCCAAGAGCACATTGTGTAGACTGTATGTTAGCTAACTTGACAAGAAATTATATTTAAAAAAATTCTTGTCAGTGTTTGCCAGGATGAAAGAAAATACTGTTTGTTCACTTGGGGTCTTCCAATAGAACATTCTTCCCTTATTCTGAAGAGAGTTCATCACCTAGTGCAGAATTTTCCAAATCCTGTTCTATAGAATACAAGTGTTTCTTAAGATGTTAGTAAGGTGTTCTATGCAAAATTATTAACAATTCCTTTCCTTCTAGATGTACCTTTTTAACTTAATAAAAAGTTTAAGATAGTTATATATATATATTTTTTATTATTATGCTAGAGTCTAACTTTAAGAAAAATTCCTGAGAGTATTAGGAAGTAAAAAAAGGAGTATGCCATTTGACAGTGTGCTAAAGCAGAGGCTGCATTCACCAAAGCTGTGTGCTGGAAGACCATCTGCTCATTTGCACCGTCTGGTTTTGTACCTTTAGCACACAATGGTTATATTTTCAATGTTTAAGGCATATGAAACCTTGTAGGTTAATGAATTCCTGTGGGGTTCTGTCAATACATCATAATTTAAAAACTGTTTTAGGATCAAATAAGTTTGAGATATGCAATTCTGGAGAGCAATTTTAAAGCTGTCAATGGCCCAGGAATAACAAAGTCTTTACATTATTTTGAGGAATAGAAATGAATAAAAATTTTCACATATATGATAAGTGGTAGTTTTGTATACATGTAGTAAAGTCATTATTTTCAATTTTGCTGCAGCTGGTTTGATAACATTTCCAATTCTTGAGTATTAGTGTACAGAGAATAAATGACACTGTTACTTAAACATTTTTTTAATTAGTAGACTTAATTTTTGAGTTTTGGAGTCATAACAGAGTAAGCAGAAAGTACAGACAGCCCCTCTGCCCTCATACATGCAGAACCTCCTCCCAATAGACACCCTCAACCACAGTGTTGTTAAAACTGATGAATCTACACTGACACCTTATCATCACCCAAAGTCCATAATATACACTAGGTTCACTCTTGTTTCTGTGCATTTTGTGGGGTTTGACAATTGCACAATGACATGTATCAACCATTATAGTATCATACAGAATTGTTTAACTGTCCTGAAAATCCTGTGCTCTACCTATCCATTCTTCTCTCCTTCATAAGCGCTGATAATGATATTGTCTCTGTAGTTTTGCCTTTTCCAGAATGTCATACAGCTGGAATCATACCGCAGTAACCTTTACAGACTGGCTTCTTTAACTTAGTAATATGCATTTAAGTTTCCTCCATGTCTTTTCATGACTTGATGCTTCATTTATTTTTAGAGCTAAATTATACTACATTGTCTGGATGTACCACAGTTTATTTATCCAGTCACCTATTGAAGATGTTCTTGGTTTCTATTTGGTTTGAATTTGAGTGAGGTAGAACTTATCAGTTCCTTTTCTCATGGATTGTTACCGCAGTGCTCTATCTAAAAAGCCATCACCATACTCAAGGTCACCTAAATTTTCTCCTATGTTATCTTCTACGAATTTCATTGTTTTGCATTTTACATTTAGGTCTATAATCAAATATTGAGTTTTGTGAAAGATTTAAGGTCTGTGTCTAGATTCATTTTTTTTTGCATGTGAATGTCTAGCTGTTCCAGCACCATTTGTTGAAAAAAGTATCTTTGTTCCATTGTACTGTTCTTGCTCCTTTGTCAAAAATCAGTTGGCTATATTTATGGGGATGTATTTCTGGGCTTTCTATTCTGTTCCATTAATCTATTTGTCTATTCTTTTGCCAATACCACGCTGCCTTCATTATTGTAGCTTTATGGTAAGTCTGCAAGTTGGGTAGTGTTAGTCTTCCAAGTTTGTTCTTCTTCAAAATTGAGTTAGCTATTGTGTGTCTTTTGCCTCTCCATATAAACTTTGGAATCAGTTTGTCAATATCCACAAAATAACTTGTTGGGCTTTTGACTGGAATTGTAATGAATCTACAGATTAAGCAGAGAAGAATTGACATCTTGACAATGTTTAATCTCTCTCTCCATGAACATGACTATCCATTTATTTAGTTCTTCCTTGATATCTTTCATCTGAGCCTTGTAGTTTTCTCATATGCACTTAGGTATTGTTGGGTTTTTTTTTTTTGAGTGATAAAATGTAAATGGTAATGTCTTTTTAATTTCAAATTCTATTTGTTCATTGCTGGTATATAGGAAAGTGACTGACTTCTGTATATTAACTTTGTATCTTACAGCCTTGCTATATTGCACTAGTTCTAGGATTTTGTTGTTGTTGTTGTTGATTGTTCTAGATTTTCTACAAGGGTGACCCGGTCATCTGTGAATAATTTCATTTTTTCCTTCCCAATATACATACTTTTTATTTCCTTTTCTTGTATTCCTATGTTAGTTAAGACTTCCAGTACAATGTTGAAAAGTAGTGGTGAGAGGGAACACCCTTGCCTTGTTGCTGCTATTAGTGGGAAACCTTTGAGTTTTTTACCATTAAAGTATGATGTTAGCTGTGAGTTTTTTGTAGATGTACTTTGTCAAGTTGTATAAGTTCCTCTGTAACCCTAATTTGCTGAGAGTTTTCCTCAGGAGTGAGTGTTGAGTTCTGTTAAATATTTTTCTACACTGATGGTCATGTAATTTTTCTTCTTTAGCCTGTTTAATGAATTTTTGACTGAACATTAATTGATTTTTGATTGAACCAACCTTGCATACCTGAGATAAATCCCATTTGATTGTGGTGTATAATTCTTTTAAAATATGGTTAAATTTGACTTTCTGGTATTTTGTTGATGATTTTTACATATATGTTAATGAGAGATTGGTCTGTATTTTTCTTTTCTTATAATGTCTTTGTCTGGCTTTGATATTAGAACAATGCTGGCCTTATGGAATGAATTAGAAAGTATTCTCTCTGTTACCATCTTCTGGAAGAGATTGTAGAAAATTGGTGTCATTTCTTTTTTAAATGTTTGGTAGAACTCACAGGTAAACCCAGCCTTCTGTTTTGAAAGGTTATTAATTAATAATTCTATTTCTTCAATAGGTATAAGCATATTCAGATTTTCTGTTTCTTCTTGTGTGTTTTAACAGATTGTGTCATTTAAGGAACAGATTCATTTCATCTAAGTTATAAAATTTGTGAGCATAGAGTTGTTCATCATGTTCCTTTATTATCTTTTTAAAGTGCATGGGATCTGTAGTGATGTCCCCTTTCACTTGTGATAATAGCAATTTATGCCTTCTTTCCTTTTTTCTTAGATAGTCTGGCTAGAGGCTTATCAATTTTATTGATTTTTCCAAAGAACCAGCTTTTGTTTTGGTGATTTTTTATACTGATTTCTTATTTTCAATTTTATTTATTTATGTTCTAATTTGTATTATTTAATTTCTTCTGCTTACTGTGAATTTAATTTTTTCAATTAAATTCCAGTTAGTTAACATAGAGTGTATATTAATTTCAGATTACAAAGAGTGATTCAACACTTCCATACAACACCCAGTGCTCATCACAACATGGGCAGTTCTTAATCCCCATCATCTATTTCATCCATCCTCCCACCCTCTGGTAACCATCAGCTTGTTCTCTACAGTTAAGAGTCTTCTCTTGGTTTGTCTCTCTCTTTTCCCTTAGCTCCTTTGTTTCATCTCATAGCTTCTACATATAAGTGAAATCATGTGGTATTTGTCTTTCTCTGCCTGACTTATTTTGCTTAGCATATTATCCTCTAGCTTCATCTATGTCATTGCAAATGGCAAGATTTCATTCTTTGTTATGGCTGAATAATATTCTGCTGTATGCATATGTGTGTGTGTGTGTGTGTGTGTGTGTGTGTGTGTATACACACTTTCGTTGGATATTCTTCTCTGCTTTGTTGAAGATTAATTGACCATACAGTTATTGGTTTATTTTTGGATTTTCTATTCTATTCCATTGATCTATGTGTCTATTTTTGTGCCAGTAACACACTATTTTGACCACTACATCTTTGTAATCTAACTTGAATACCAGAATAGTGATGCCTCCAGTTTTGCTTTTCTTTTTCCAAGCTACTTTGGCTACTCAGGGTCTTTTGTGGTTCCACACAAATTTTAGGATTCTTTGCTCTAGCTCTGTGAAAAATGCTATTGGTACTTTGATAGAGATTGCATTAAATGTGTAGATTGTTTTGGTAGTATCAACATTCTAACAATTTCTTCCAATCCATGAGCATAGTATGTTTTTCCATTTCTTTGTGTCATCTTCAGTTTCTTTTATTGGTGTTTTATAGTTTTCAGAGTACAGGTCTTTCACCTCTTTGGTTAGGTTTATTCCTAGGTCTTATTGTTTGGGTACAACTATAAATGGGATCATTTGCATGATTTCTTTTTCTGCTGCTTCATTATTGGTGTATAGAAATATAACAGATTTCTGTACATTGGTTTTGTATCCTGCAACTTTACTGAATTCATTTATTGATTCTAGCAGTTTTTTGGTGGAGTCTTTAGGATGTTCTATATAGATTATCTCTATATAGAGTATTATTCTATATAGAGTATTATTCTATATAGAGTATATCATCTGCAAATAGTGAAAGTTTTACTTATTCATTGGTGATTTGGATGCCTTTTATTTCTTTTTGTTGTCTGATTGCTGTGGCTAGGACTTGCAGTAGTATATTAAATAACAGTGGTGAGAGTGGACATCCCTGTCTTGTTCCTACCTAGAAGAAAAGCTCACAGCTTTTCCCCATTGAGGATGATATTAGCTTTGGGTTTTTCATAGATGGCCTTTATTTGTTGAGGTACGTTCCTTCTAACCCTACTTTGTTGAGAGTTTGTTTATCATGAATGGATATTGTACTTTGTACCCTTCTATTTATTTATTTATTTATTTATTTAATTTATTTTGATTCTACTTTAAAAAAATTTATTTAAATCCAAACTAGTTAACGTATAGTGCGATAATGATTTCAGGAATAGAATTTAGTGCTTCATCACTTACATATAATATCCAGTGTTCATTCCAACAAGTGCCCTCCTTAATGCCCATCACCCATTTAGCCCATCCCCCCAACCACCACTCCTCCAGCAATCCTCAGTTTGTTCTCTGTATTTAAGTTTCTTATGGTTTGACTCCCTCTCTGTTTTTATCTTATTTTTGCTTCCCTTCCTCTATGTTCATCTGTTTTATTTCTTAAATTCCACATATGAGTGAATATATGATATTTGTCTTTCTCTGACTTATTTAGCTTAGCATAATACACTGTAGTTCCATCCATGTTGTTGCAAATGGCAAGATTTCCTTCTTTTTGATCACTGAGTAGTATTCCATTTGTATATACATATACCACATCTTTATCCACTCATCAGTTGATAGACATTTGTATAGTTTCCTTGTCTCTTGTTATAGTCTTTGTCTTAAAGTCTAGTTGTCTAGACTTTAGTATTGCCACACCAGCTTTCTTTTGACATATATTTGCATGATAAATGTTTCTCCATCCCCTTACTTTCAATATGCAGGTGTCTTTAGGTCTAAAATTAATCTCCTGTATGTGCTGTTTTGAAGGGATACATGCACCCCCATGTTTACAGCAGCACTATCAACAATAGCCAAAGTATGGAAAGAGCCCAAATGTCCATCGATGGATGAATGGATAAAGAAAATGTGAGATATATATATATCATGTCAATGAATGCTGCCTCTCAGGGCAAATAATAGCCCCACTGTGTGCCCCAGGCATTAATCAGATCTCTGCCTCCATGCTGTCTGCCTCCGGGTTGTTTGCCTGCCTTCTCTCCAGGAGCAGTGCAGTGCTCTCTGGGCTTTATCCCAGCCAAGCCTACTGACCTTTAGAAGTCCAGGCTTTAAATTCTAATGGTTGTAAGAATTCATGAATTCAGTCCCTCACATTTTCTAAGCCAATGGCTTTGGGGAAACATTTTCCTTGTGTGTTCCCCTGGGTGCTCCTCTCTCTCCCTTCTCAACCATGGCTCCCTCCCCTCTGCAGCACCTCAGGATCCCTTTCTCTCCTAAACCATGTCTTCACACTTCCTACCTTCTTCAGTATGAACTTCTCTTCCTTTATTTGTGGAGTTTGTTCTGTCAGTCTTCAGGTCAACTTCTGGGGTATTTAGGATAATTTGACAGTTATCTAGTTGTGTTTGTGGGACAAGATGAGCTGAGGGTCCTCTTACTCCACCCTCACCATCCTCTTTCTCCTCTACTTTGAATTTAATTCATTCTTTTTATACTTTTCTAAGGTGGAAGCTTAGATTATGGATTATAGATCTTTCTTCTTTTGTAATACATACAGTCAATACTATAAATTTCTGCTAAGCACTGCTTTCTCCTCATCTCACAAATTTTAATATGTTGTGGTATCATTTTGTCTAAAATATCATTTTCTCCTGATATTTGTTCTATGAACCATGTGCTATTTAGAAGTGTGTTGTTTAATCCCTAAGTATTTTGAGGTTTTTCCAGCTATCTTTCTGTTATTGGTTTCTAATTTAATTTCAGGGTGGTCTGGGAGTAGACATTTATAAAATTTCTATTCTTTTAAATTTGTTAAGGTGTGTTTTATGGCTGAATGTAGTCTGTAAATTTCCTTTTTAGATATTACAACAGATAGAATACTTTATAAAGCAAAATGAAATTATCTTTTAAGCTCCATCTTTTAGTAGCTACACCTAAGAAAGAGTTAAAATGGAGATTTTAACTCTTTATCTGTTCTTAACATGAGACTTGGTTAGGTCTTTCTAAATACAGTAAAATGTATTATAATTAAACTTCAGAAATTTTATTTCCATTAAAATTTATCAGAAATCATCGCTGTGTGGAGGTCATTAGTTTTTAGAATGATTGATAATAATACATTTTGCTCCACCTCTGCTATGAAATAGTAGTTATATTTTGGCTAAAATTCAAAACTAGCTTTTATTTTCATTTGGAATGTACTTTTTAGGTCCACTTAAATTTTAGTGTAAAAGTTGTAATTGGAGAAGATGGAGAAATTAGTGGCTCTCCTAACTTATTCTATTTTTTCAACCGTTTACTTGTTTTATTAGTCTGCTTTTATTGTGTTGTATTGCTAAGAAGCTGCATTTATGAGTAAACTTTTTTCTAAAATCTGAAAAGATGAGATATGTCCTTCTTGGTATATTTGATTTGTTTATTGAGCCTTTTTTCTCAACATTTCTCTTAAAAAATCTCATTTATGTAAATACAGTATTTATTAGATTAAGTGGCAAGATCACCAATAGTTTAAAAAAGAAACAAGAAAAGATAATTAAGGTTTGTTATATTTTACATGTCCAGCAAGTGTGAATTAATATTCAAATTGCTATCACTAATGGCATTGACCTCACATGACTATAATTATCATGAATTATTCAGTTTTCATCTTTCTGACATTTTAGAACTATAAGCTGAATTTTGATTTAAGTTGTATCTGTATCTTGAGAATTTTAAGTGGAACAAAATCACATTATCATTATTGTTGAAGTCCTGAGTAATTAACAATCTTTAAAGACAGAAGACAATCTTTCTCTTATTTTTTTAAGACAAAAAAAGAGAGAATGTAAAAGACTAAAAGACTGTTTACTGATATCTTATCCTCAGCTGTGCATAGTCTTTGAACAACACAATATTAGAGCAGATATTGGTCCTAAAACAGCATTCAAAAGCTGCTACTTCAAAATGTGACACTCCAGGGGGCCTCCCAAATGCTCAGTCACTTTTCACTGTGGCATTTACTATAAAAAATCGAACAGAATGTCTGATTGTACTTTTCCATCCCTAGTGGCTTTCCAAATGCCAAATGACATTGCTGGCCAGAAGATTCTCAGTATTAGTCTTCCCAAAGCATGTGTTTTGAAGCTGTTTTTCACACTATTAAGTTCAATAAAGACAAGTAAGCCATGATCTCTGCCCTCAAGGAGCTTACATGTTATCAAGGGATAGAGATAAACAGACAACTAACCAAAGACAGTCAAGTAAATACTATGCTCTTTGTGGAACACAGGGGAGGAAGCTAGTGATTCTTCTGAAAGGATCAGAAAATCTTTTATAGATAAGGTGAGTCTACAGTTTTTCTTTGACTACTGAATTTATTCCACAGGAAAAATGTCAGAGGGAACTAGGGAGAAGAAATTAAAGAGGGTAACACAAATCTTTGAATTTACAAGATTGTATAAATGGTTAGTAGAAAATGAAGAAATATGCTTAGTATAGGAAGAAAAAGAGCTACAACTTAAGATGTTAAGGTAGAAGGACTCATTTCATCAAAGAATATAAAAATGCTTGCACTCTAAGTATCATTTGTGCATTTGTTACATGGAAGGTACAATGCTAATGTCTTTGTAAATGATATCTCAGTTCATTGTGTCAACAACTCTTACAGTTATTATTTCCATTTTAAGCTCAAAAAACCCCCTAAAGATTAGTAAAGGTTAAATAAACTTCCTAAGGTCACTTGGCTACTAGGTGGTTTAAGAGGGATTCAAACCCATCTTTTATGATTCCAACGTTCATTCATGCTCCTACCCACTCCATCACACTAACTCCACTGTACAAAAGATGTGCTGAAAAGAACATCAAGACACCTAGATGTACCTGATCCCAACTTCCAAAGGGTGCACTCAAAATGGAAGCCTTGCCTGGAAAGAATCTGTAGAGACTGAGTTCAGAGTGCTCACCTTGTCACTATTTTTTAAATTGACAGAGACTACCAAATAGCTCTTTTCCTTCAGAGAAAACTATGACTTTTGCAATCCCAGTATTTGGTTTAATAATCCAGGAGCATATTAGTCCTCACATCTTTTGTTAGAGCTATCTATCAGATAGTCTTCTGACATTCTATTTCCTTGGCACGTGACTAAAAATCCTATCCTACACACACACACACAAACAATATTCCCAGTTTCTACCCTTAAGATTCCATTGACTTAAGTTATTTTCTTCTGTTTTTAATGCTTGGACTCTGTATCAAACTAGGAATTCTCTACTGTTAATAACTGTGGAATTGCACTGCTGGGGAAATGTGAGAAGGAGGTTGAAGATGGGAGACTGTTAATTTTGGCTGAGTATTCCTGCCAGACAACCAAAGAGAGAAGTTGTGCAGGCAGCCAAGGGCATTTCTGTCTCAATTTGCATTTCTGTGGCCTACAGGCTACAGGAGAAAAGTGTCTGGCAGATTCCCTGGCAGTCAGTGCACATGTCTGTGGGTCATACAGGACCAGGTAGGCAGTGGCCAAATGCCAGACTTTTTGGGATTGATCAAAATTAGTCAATAACAGGCAATTCTTTCTTCCTAAAGCTATTAACTCAGAAACACACATTGGTCGTACTTCTCAGGAAGCTTTTTGTTTTACAGAGTAGACAGTGCTTTCATGTTGGAAGGGCAAGTGAAATCCATCATTAATTCACCTATTTCATACTCAATTGGATATCATAATGAACATTCCTAATGGTGAATTATCCATGAAAATTGCTTGAGTTTTTCTCCCTATTATTAATTCTCTATAAAAAGATTTCTATTGTAAAACACAATAGATTCCAACTCAATTCAAAAATTTCTATCAAAAATTAGACTATAAACCATCCTATCTCAATTTTTTAGTTTAGAACTATGCTTAAAGTGGAAAATAAAAAGAAATTAAAATATCTTGGAGAATCTCTGTTCATAGGCAAGTCTCAGCAAGTCTTACTTAGAGCACAGTGAAATGTTTTTTTTTTAGTATTACATCTTATGAAGTTAAAAAGAGAATCATGTATCCAGTATGCCTGGTATACATATTAACTTGTGAGCAAAAGGAAATTATGACAGATATTGATTTAAAACTTTAACACGGGGGAGATTATTTTAATATGACAAAGTTAATATATTCAGTAATAGAATGATTACATTTGCAAACCTTCTAATTGGATTTTTGTCTTTATATAAATTGCAAAACACATGCACTTTTGATAAATGAAATAGTGTATCCACCCAGATAATTATCACTTAATAATGAGCAGGCACCTCAGGGCTTATAACTCATATAAATTTGGACTTTGATTACTGAACCAGGTGCTTAATTTATATACCTTTAAGTTATTACTCATTCATAACTCTACTAATATGAAGAACAGGATGCTATAATATTCTTCTGTTCTGATATATTAAAGATAAAAATTTAAGATGAACACTCTAGTAATAGGCATTATAAATTATGAACAAGATTCACCAAATAAAATAGCTTACCTGTTATCACTATCATCAGCAGTACCATGACTGTTAAGAATAATACTATAAAATTTTAAAGTAGTAATAAAGTAAATTATTTCTTTCATTAGCTTACAGAGTAAAATTAATCAATGTTGCTTTATCAAAAACAGACATTAACAATTTGGTTTTTTCAAGGTAGCATGTTTTAACAAATGTGATCTCAGAGATGAGAAAAAAGCAGGAAATGTATCAATTATATATACAGTAATTGGGAAATAAATTATATTTCTTTGTTTAAATATTGGAAGTAAAAAGAAAAGATAAAAACTCAAATATACTAGTTCTAGTTAGCAGCACAAAGAGTCAGAATAAAGAAATCTGGGAAATAGCAAACCAGTCATGACTATGAGCACTTTCTCCTTTGGCTTGTGCCCTGGTAGATAAACTGTGTACAGGAGAACCAGGAAATAGGTAAAAGACCTAACAGAATATATTTCCCTGATCTCTGTTTCCTTAAAATTCTATTAAAACAATATTCTTCATAAGCTTTTCATTACCGTCAGCAGTATAGATGCCCTCTAAGGCTAGAGAGGTGGGTGTGGAAGGCATGATGGGTTTACTTTTCCCTTGGTTGCTGAGGAGTAAGTGACCACCCTGCTCTAAACAATGCATAGAACAACAGATACTGCACAAAATGAGAGACCCCAGGCTTCTGGGTTGTAACTCCCCTAAGGTCCAGCACCCTTGGTCTGCAATGAGGCAAGTGGAGACATTTGGAATATTCAGCTAGATGTGTGGAACAGAGGTCCAGGAGGGGCTGGAGACAGTAATGGAGAGTTTGTTTTCCTTCAGGGATACTTGATAATGTGGGAGTTGGTGAGATACTCTGCTGGAATGCAAATGAGAAAGGTAGACAACAAAGATGGAACTCTGGAAAATTATAAAGACGAGACATGGAAGAAAATCCATTGTGAACAGCAGGACAGTTAACATATTTTACAAAACGGGGAAGAAGTATAGTTTCAGGGGTGATGCTTTAATCATGGTGTCAAATGATGCAGGAAGATGGAGTATAAAAAGGACAGTGGATTTGTCAGATAGAAGTTAGTTAGTAGCCTTAGCATGTGCAGTCTGAGAGTATGGTGAGGGTGGAAACTACTTTCTAATGTGAATTAGAGGTGAAGAAGTGATGAAAAGCCGGCTTTGCCTCTGTTGGTATTGATTTATGCTATTATTTCTACCACAGAAATGGTAGGAGGAGAAACAGGATAGCTTAGTGCCACAGTTAATAACATTATAGTCACCTTGAGAAGAGTTTACTCAATTTTAGTTTCTTTGTTTTTTTTATATTAATGTCTGGGTATCACCCCAAATCAATTAAATCTGAATCTCTGATGATGGGACCTGGATACTGATATTTTTAAATAACACTCTAGGTGATTCTAATGTTTAGCTAGAATTGAGGATCACTGGATTAATTAGATAAGAATATGGGTTCTAGAATCAGCTTTAGTTTAAGTGTCAGCCTCATCATGTGCTAGCTGCATGACTTATCTGACTCTCAGTTCCCTTATCAAAGAAATGGGAATAGTAACAGTATCTTTCTCATTGGATAGTAAGAAGGATTAAATGACATAAGGTATGTAAAACACTTGGCAAGGCACTATGTATTACTGGCTGTTGTTACTGTTTATATTATTAAAACATATGATATAAATTTAATGATACAAACAGTAGTAACAACAACCAATAATAGTGCCTTGGCAAATGTTTTACATACCTTATGTCATATATATGTGTGCATGTGTGTGTATACATATATACATATATGTATGTATTATGTATATATGCATACACACACAGAGGGGGAGGGAGGGAGACCCCACTTGGTGACCATATACCAATCAAGAGATGAGGAGTGGAGACAGACTCTGCCATTCTTTCCACCACTTATACTTCATGTCACCTCAACAACGCTGTTGCTACTTATGCCTAATAGCTGACCTAGTATTAGCTGTTTCAAAACTTTATTGCTTTTTGTTGTCTCTGGAGTTTTACATATGACTCTTGTGCCTTTCGTCTCTAACACCAACCACAGAAATTTGTGATTCTCTCATTGAACTTTATAAGATCTCTTAAGCCACTTGACTCATTTTCTATTCAGTATTAAAGTCTTTTGTGGCGATGCCTTTTTATGCCAGTAGTCTGTAAATACTACAGAGGGCTGATAGGAATTTGAAAATATTTGTTGGACCGACTGAATCACTCAGTCACCTTGCTTGGCTTTCTATCCTTGGGTCTTACCTTGGCTGTCATTGTCAAAACTAAAATGGCACTGGAGAAAGTTGAACAGGTAAGGGAAATTTTATCCAAGGCTATTGAAATATAGGAGAGAGACCTCAGTCTGAAATAAATTCTCTTGAAACAGAAGGAAAGGAGGGCTTTTCAAAGTGCTGGGGTGAGCAAGTAGAAAGTACTGAAGCACTTGACGGGAGAGGCTAAGCAGTGAGTTGGGTTGTAACACTGAGTTATTCCTGAGTTTATAAATGCTCTTGTCTGTTTTAGGCCATTGGTGTTCGCTAATTGGTGCCCATTAAGGTAGGCTCCTACCTTTCCACAGAGACTGGGAAATAGGGGATGCTATCTACCTTAATGATTTCATTTCAAAGTAGTAGTTCCCAGGTCCCTGAGAAAGACATTCCTTACTCATAAATCAGGCAAGAGGCTAGGAGAAGATTTACATCTCAAAGGGGCTGAGACATCATTTTGGAAAACAATTATGTTTTTTAAAGTAAATGCTCTAAGAAAAAGGGAATTCAGGGCATAAAGCCAGGAAGTAGCCTGTCTAAAGTTTAGTCAAGCTGAGGGGAAAGTTAAGGCTGTCTTGGTTACCATATTTGAATTTTCTTTGCTTTAATCTTTTTCTTAACATCAGGTCTTTTAGATTCTATTGATTATAGTTTCTCTCTGCCTTTATACTATGGCTGAAGGCAAAATTTTATTCAGCTAAGAGTTTTTTTTTAATCTTAAAAATACTGTATTAGTTGGGAAAAGTACCTAAATTTAAAATTACACATACACACACACACTCTTTAGATTTGGAAGTAATCTTAAAATTAATCTAATATAATCCTGAGTCAAATATTTTAATCTCCCTTTTAGCATTCCCATAATTATCTCCAGGAAAAATAAGTGTTAGATAATTCTTCCTTTCTTTGGCTATGTTCTCCCCTCAAGGCAGAAATGTGCAAATCAAATTAATTACTCACATGAGAGTGCCTGAAGTAATTGTACACATAATTGAACCCTGACTTTCCTTTCTTTGCCATGTCTTTTCTTCTTCAGTTTTGACGTCCACTATTCCATATGTGATGTTGATTCAAGGCAGCTCATTATCTTGGTTGTTTTCTTCAATATTTCCTTGGTTGTTTTCTTCAATATTTCCTTGGTTGTTTTCTTCAATATCTCCTTTAAGATGTGGCACTTAAATGGAAAATGTCCTGAGTGGATATTGAACAGTTTAGAGTGGAGAAGGATTGCCTCCATTTTCTGGACACTCTACCACTATTCATGCAGACAGAAATCAAATTCACTTCTGGAAACTTTTCACAAAAATTTGTCTTGCCATGTATTTTTAAAAGTAAGTATTGGACTTTACATATACTCTGATTAAATGTATTTTGTTGGATTGGGTTCATCAGTCTAGTTTGTGAAGAACATTGGGATATTGCTTTTTATTAGCTAATTTTCCCACTTTCATACAATCTGGTAGACCTAGTACGGATTATTTACTTCTACTGGATCACCTGAGGTTAAGAGCCCTATTGTCCACCACTCACTGATGAGTCAGTACACTTAGAGCATGGTCATTTAACAAGTTGTAAATTTACCTCATTGTTACCCAGTCTCCATTTATCTATCTTGTTCATATCCATATTCTAAGATACTCACATATGTTGGCAAACCACATCTTCAACAAGTTTATTATTTTCTGCCTGTTCTAATGTGCCTAGCTTTTAAAAATTGAAAGATTTTTAAAGAATTACAGTAGATCCTTCAACCCTCTAGTGGCATTTATAGACATTTATCCAAACTAAAATACATGGTACTCTAGTATTTAAGAAAAACTCTATCACAGACTATCTGCAAAACTTATAGTTAGTTGTTCTGAGAAAAAATGGTTAGAGTTATTCTTGGAAAAAAGCAGAATTGTCATTCTTACATTCAAGCACAACCAAGAAACAGAAGGGCCAGGAGTCCTTCCCTTGACTTCTCTGGCAGAGTGATGTGTTCTCTGTTTTCAACTCAATTAGAAAAATATTTCAAGGCATAAACCTCCTTTAATCTCCCACATAATTAGTATTCAAACTTGTGAATTTTCATAATTTCTTTTTTTTTAATTAGCACTCTATGGATTGGCAGCATAATAAATATTTGGATGATTTATTTAAATTCTTATTACATAAAATTTTATGCATATGAAGACATGTAACATATAAGGCATGTTGGTTAACAACAAAATGAACTTTCATTACTCACTTTAAGAACTAGAATATCACCAATACCATTGTGCTTTTCCTTATTGCATTCCACTGCCTTCCTTCTGGGAGATAACATTTATCCTGAATTTTATGTTTAGCATCCCTTTTCTTTAGAAAAATATTATCATCTGTAAGTATCCCTAAATAATATATTTAGCTATGTTTGCTTGTATATTTTATTTTTCAAAAGTAAGGTAAATATCAGAAATGGGTTAGATACTCATGAGGGCCAAAATGCAGATTAATGTGGCCACTTTCTTTCAGCAGACCACTTGGCTGCACACTTGACAATTTGCTTCTGTTTGGGTCTTACTATTAAATCAGGAGAGGCTTTAGAAAGCTGTATTATAGACCATGTATTCTATATTGCCCACCTGCCAATGTACTTCTTTACTTTTGCTTTCTGAAAAGTTACATGCAGCATATGCAATAATTTTGCTGATGTTAATATAATATTAGGAGATAAAACATATTTAACTAAAATTTTGATATAACAATGACTTTTACCATTCCACTTATGGGTATAATCAGGTACATTCACAACTGAAGAGTAATTATGCTATTTAATGTATAAAATGGGTAAGTTAGCTGTAAGTGTAAGTGCTAAATTTCACATATCTTGACCATGATTAGTTGAGAGTCTTTTGTCTGGATCTTGTAAAATCCTGTGGTCCTTTTTAAGGGGTCTTTAGTCTCTCTCTCTCTCTCTCTCTCTCTTTTTTTTTTTTTTTTTTTGGACTTCCTAACTGCTTATGTATTTATTGATTCATTTCTCTCCTATTTGAATTTTGCCCCCTTCGGCATCTGCCTTTCCTTAACCCTCTATTGTGTTTGGCATCTGTCTTCATGTCATGTCTGTCTCTACAAGTCTGTTATTCCTGCTTTGTCCGGGATGCAAAATGAATTTAAATTCTGGGTGTTAGGAGTCCAGATTGAAACCTTCTAAAGAAACCCTGGCCAGTTCTAAAATAAGTTGTGTGATCACAAGGAAAGAGATGCAAAAACTTCAAAGATAGGGTGGCAGATACAGAGATAGACAAGGGGGAAGTGAGATATGGAGACAGGTGGGGGTAAATTTTTAGTACAAGATGAAAAATAAGAAGCAAATTAATTTTAAAGTTAAAGGAAATCTACACTAACCACTAGTGAAAAACCGAGATTTTTAAAAACTGCTTGATTGGTTTGTAATCTGTACTGAAGACCCTTGGTTCTGGACAACTGACATTCAAGTTAAGTTTTCTTATTTTATCATGGATTGTTTGTTGGGGCTTTATCATAAATAGGGAGACCAGGTTCTGTTTCACTAGAGCTTCCACCTAGCTGGTAATATAAATAATTGGTGATTTTGTTTGCAACTTCTTGTTTTATTTACATTATCCTTCTATAATTTAGGCACTGATGGCATCACTTCAAGTAGACTATAAACCCTTATTTGGCAGGATAAGACTCTGGCACTAAGCACTTAATCAGAATTAATCTCCTGAATATTAAATAAACATTTAGGGAAAGGTGACTGCTGAGACAGCCAGGAATAAAGGGAAGGAATGGGAGGCAGGAGTGGTGTTTCTGTGTCACAAGTCTGCCACTAAGCTTTCACTGTCAGCTGCCATGATTTCCACCATCTTACATTGACCTGAATTCAATATAGTTTTTCGGTTTCAGCTTTGAGTTTTTTTATGCAGTGAAGCACACACCAAAGTCAAGGAGTAACTGAAAACTGTGACAGGTCTGATCCCAAGGTGAAACTTTTGTGTCATTGATTTCGTTGGCAATCTGAGGAGAACTAAGGCTCCAAGAAAAACATTTTCCAATTTACAATTCTATGAAGAAGAGCCATTTTCAAGTGTGGCTACAACTGTCACCTACCATGTCTTCCTAGAGAAATCTCTGGTCAGCTGAGACTGAGTCCTGGAAGACTCCCCTGACACACAGTAATGGATCTTCTAAATGTGAGGAAAAGCGATGGCTGAAGAAGTCCTCTAAGTTGATGTTTCTCCAATTTTAACATGCATACAAATCACTTCAATGTCTTCATAAAATGCAAATCCTAAAGATACTGATATAGTAAAGCTGGGTGGTAGGACCAATAAGCTGCCTTTGGAGCAAGCCCTCAGGTGTTGCTGCTCTGCTATTTTGAGGAACATACTTTGAATAGAACCACCCTTAGCATTCACTTTACTAATTCCATTCAGAAAGAGGATGGCTTCTATAAATATCTACAACTAAAGAATGGGTCTCTGGAGGGCTGCCCACAGACTGAGGGGGTTGGAAGGGCACACCTTTCTAGCCAGTAAGATCACAGAATCAACTCTGGAAGTCAGTGTGGTAGTAGATGACACCACTAGATCACCTTCCCAGCCAGGAACCAACATCATGAGTGATGAGATGAGCCATGGTTGTGACCCAGGACAGGAAAGATTGTACACAGAACCCAAGTGCCATCATCATAAATTAATGAAGGCTACACTGACTATTGCCTGAGGTGGTGAGTGACCATCTGTGTGGGCATATATAAAACTCTTTGATATAGAGTGGGACAGCCTGGCAATAGAAGACTTGCACTGTCACTTCTCAGCTGTGTCCCTGAGACTGTTACTTAACCTTTCTGGGCCTCTTTTTTTTCATATGTAAATAGAGATATTAAAAATACCACCTTCTCAGGGTTGTTGTGAGACATATAAAAGCACTTAACACCATGCCTGGCATTATAAAGTGCTCAATAAAGATTAGTTACTACGCGCCCAGTAAGATATATTTTGCCTTTGATGATATCTAGTGACTTCATCAGAAACAAAGACTTCTTTATATATTTTAACGTGACAAATGCAAAATATTCACACAGGAGCTGGAGATTTTTTTTAAGGTTAATTTGATCAGAGTATATAAAATCTCCTGTTACGATTAATTCAGTTACTGTTTTTGTGATGACTGTGCCTAGCTAAGGCTATCCTGGGCCATTTCCTCTAAATTTGCATTCCAACTAGGGGACAATTTTATTTCACAAATAACAAAGTTAGAATGTTGGTCATTTCTGGTATCATGAACTCCTGGGTAACTTTTCTGGCACCCTCTCAACCATCAGCTTGCTTCTGAGTTCTCTCAGAATATGCATTGTATTTATTCATTATTCATTTACTTCTTTTCACTCTTTATTGTACACAATCTATTCCTATTGCCATGGAGATAGCTATTCAATGACAATAACCTCTTTACTTCATTTCAGGCATTTATACAATTACTGTTGTGTCAGGTTGATTCTGGCTTTGATGCTGATGAAAAGATAAAAAGAAACATTTAATAAAGTGATTTTTTTCACTCAATTTGCTTTTACATCTCTTTATCTGTGCCTCAAATTTAGCAAGTGAAACACTTGTTTCAATGGATTATTTGAAATACATTGTTGGCTGTCACATGCATGACTGATTTTAAACGTATGCCTGAGTCCTTTCTACCAGACTAAACTCCTAGGACAGCAAAACACACTGTAAAAAAACGGCTTTCCTGTCATCATCAGATATACCCGTCATCTTTGACCTAACTCCCATATTGTAAGCAAGTAGTTGCTGGCAAGAGATCATAAACAAAACCAATCTCTCTGTCTCTATTTTCCACACGTCTCGCCAGGAAAGGTATCTCTCTAAGACATCACTCCATTTCATCTTCTCTTGGTCTCTGACTCTCTTTGTCTGTCTTCTTCCACACCATATTCACTTTCCCTATATCCATTTTGAATCAGTCTGCACCACTCTGGTTACTGTGGCTCAGCAATGAGTCATGGAAACTGCTTAAGATTTGTCTCTCTCAATTTATCCTACCAGCCATATCTTGTTATTTTTCTGCTTTTCAGCTGCACTTGTATAACAATATCCTTTTTCATTTGCTTTGTTCAGTGTTACTTCTCTTGTTTAAATTTTCTATCTTCTTTGAAATACCAGCCTGCACCTTCATTTTTAATGTTAAATATGTCCATTAAGTTTTTTTTAAAAAGTAGTAATTTGGCTAAACAACAATGTCTCTGTATTATAAACTAGGTAATAGTATAATGTTCTAAAATTACTTAGTTCTAATTAGTGTTACAAACCGAATTAATCGTATGGTCATTCTTATCTCTCTTCAATAGCAGAGGGATATGTAGTTTCAGAGTATACATGCAAAACCTTTATTTCCATTTCCCTTAAAGATCACACTATTTTTTATGATTTTTGGAAGGTCCAGCTTTATCCAACTGAATGGACTGATTTTCCAATAAGATAAATTTAATGTCACAGGAATATTGGCTATGTGACAATAATTGGAAAACTACAGCCTGCAGACCAAATCTGGCCGGACACCTGTTTTCTTAAATAAAGTTTTATTGGAATATGGTTGCACTCATTTACTTATGTATTGTCTGTGACTGCTTTTACCCTATGAAGGAAGAGTTGCAAGAGAAACTGTGTGACCTGCAAAGCCTAAAATATTATTGAATCTTTAAGAAAAGGTTTAACTACTTAATAAACCAAGTCTGCCAAATTTCCCTAGGTAGGTCTTGAAGCAGAGTTCATACGATATTTACTTGTTGAAAATCTCTTTCCCCAAAATTTGTGAATATCACATATTAGCTCATAGGAAAAGCCAGATAGATTATCTTTAGAGGTAGCTCAAAATTATTTGTATACAAATAGGGTTGTCTGATAAAATATACAGGACACTCAGGTAATCTGAATTTCAGATGAACTACAAAGAATTTTGTAGTTCCAAATAGTATGTTCCAAATATCGCATTTATTTGTTGTTTATCTGAAGTTCAAGTTTATCTGGGTATCTTGTACTTTTATTTGTTAAATCTGGCAGGTCTATATATAAAAGGATAGAAAGAAAAACTGAAGAGAAGTTGAAGCAACATCTACAAGGCACTGTGTGAAGTTGTGAGTTTATTAGCACCTTCTAATGTTCTGTCTGATAACATTCCAGAGTTCTCCAATTTATATTCATGTTTTGAATCAATAATGAGAGGCTTCATACTTTACACTCAGGTGTTTGGCACACAGATGGTCAGCTTTCTGACCCAGGGATCCATGCTGTTTATTAGTAGTTTGAAATTTTCGATTGTACATCAGATTGCAGGAGAAAGAGCACTTTTTACTATAAGATGAAGGGGAATTACACAGGAGGACTTTATAGGTTTGATTTAGTCCCAGGAAGAGAGCAAAAAATAGAGTTTACAAAACGAGTTGATGGGGGAATTGGCAAGAGTGCATTTGTTCTAATAATCCTCTATCTGAAAGGAACAATGCTAGGAATTTAATTGCAATTGGGAAGCATTGGACAATGCAGAATATTAACTGAGAGAAAGCAAGGTTTGTTAAATAGAAAGATAATATTTTTTTAAAAATCTATTAGAGGCAAGCTTTTGCTTAGGTGTACCTTAGAATATTTAATGAATTCCTGCAATGCTTTCTTTCTCATACCTATTTTACATTTCTAACTTGGTTGCATATAAGAAAACACATTTAGGGGCACCTGGGTGGCTCAGTCAGTTAAGCATCCAACTTCGGCTCAGGTCATGATCACACAGTTCATGAGTTCAAGCTCTGTGTGTGGCTCTGTGCTGACAGCTCAAAGCCTGGAGCCTGCTTGGGATTCTGTGTCTCCCTCTCTCTCTGCCCCTCCATCACTCACACTCTGTCTCTCTCTGTCTCAAAAATAAATATTAAAAAAATTTAAAAAACCACATTTATATATGTGGATTAGTACCTATGTCCCAAATTACTAACTTGCTGAGTGATTTTAAGTCAATAATTTTTTGGTTCTCAATATCTCATTCGAAGAAGCTGAATTAGAAGATTCTGAAGGCTCTTACCAGCTCCAAAACTCAACTTCTATAATATGCCTATGCACATTATATTAGAATGTGATGACTATAGTATATCCAAAATATCAAAATTATCAAAATGTAAATTATCAAATGTATCAAAATGTAAATGTGAATACTAGCCTCAAGTTTGGTAAACATGACAGCATCAGAAGTTAAACTCTATAGATGAGACTGATTCCCATCAAGGTATAACAAACCTGTAAACATTAGGTGGAGCCCTGGGTTATTATGTTTGGTTTGTGTATATCTAGCATACTTTCATGAAATATTTGAATGTCTGAAATTCTATTCCTCTCTTTATAAATATTTTGGTTTCTTGGTACTTCCTAAAATTTTAAGAGAAAAAATTTTTTTTTTAATTTTTTAATGTTTATTTATTTTTTACAGAGACAGAGACAGAGAACAAGTGGGGGAGGGGCAGAGAGAGAGGGAGACACAGAATCCCAAGCAGGCTCCATGCTCAGAGCTGTCAGCACAGAGCCCATTGCGGAGCTCGAACTCAGGAGCTGTGAGATCATGACCTGAACCTAAGTCGGACGCTTAACTGACCAAGTCACCCAACGGCACCTTAAGAGAAAATTTTACTTGATAGTAACTTCTATTATAGGATACCAGGTTTGGAGGCAAGTGCAATAGAAAGAAAATCTGTCTTTTGTGGGTTTTGTGATATAGTAATCTATCAGTTAGAACAAATACACATGAAGTTATGGTAGAAACTGAAAGGTAAAGAATTGACTCGATATGCTTGTTCAGAAATAGCTATTTAAGACAGTATAACTAGAATTGGGGAAATGATGCCATGTGTTTTCTGTCTTAAGCAATTTTAAAAACATAAATCTGAGGAAGCACATATGTAAGTATGTATAAATATGCTAAGATTAACTTAGTGTTTAGTATATCTACTAAAACACTTTTTCAAATTGATTTCTCATTTACACAAATGGTATATGAAGGCATTCTGTCCAAAACTGATGAGGCTAAAATTGCCTTTGACCACCACCCTAATTTTTCTCCATTCACTCTCTTTTTAGAGGTAAGTACTGTTGTTGGTTTTGTGTATGCCCTTTCAGATAATTTCCAGTGCATTGTCTCACAAAGATTTGATTCTTTCCTGTATTACATATGTGCTAGCAAGCCTAGACCCCTGTGTTTATTAATGATGAACGGGCAAACAATGCTACTCATGAAAGAGTTTTCACACTGGGCTTGATACCAAAGTGAAGAAAACTACACTGGTAGACAGTAATTCATATCAGGGCAGTGTGTGTGTGTGTGTGTGTGTGTGTACACATATAACACACACACACATTTAGTTCACAAGCTACTCTGTATCTCAGTTTTCATATCTGCATCCCAGAACGTGATGATCCAAAACATCTCTAAGGTTTAGTTCAGTTCTTACTTTCTGTTGGTCTGTTATTTCCAGTCCTAATATAGCTGAAAAAATGACTGTGTGACAGCACTTCTGCTTTTCCCCCATGGCATTTAGTTTTAGTTTCTGTTTATACAACCTAATATTGTTTGCAAAAGCTGGATGCATACTCCTTTGCTCAAAATAGATCCAACTCAGACCTGGCTCCCACAGACCAGGAGGGAAGATCCAGTAATGTTAGTTAATCTTTCACACCATTTCATGGTTATTCCTTATCAGTTTTGTCCAACTCACTTAGAATTAATCCCACTAAATTTACACTCTCATACTTGTTCTGGGTACCATCGTAATCCCCTGAATTACACCAACCTTGGTGGGCAATGTTGCTACCTGATGTGATATTCTGTGATCTCTTACTTCAGAACTGCACATTAAGCTTAGCTTCTATACCCTCTCTCGGATGTCTCATGTTTTCTTTCTCCAAATCACTGCTACCCATACTAAAGTATCAAAAAGTAGAGTTTTTTAAAATCTCTTTTAAGTTTGTTATTTCTACTCTCATGTGAAAGTATTTTTAAGCAGCTAATTTTCCTTCTCTATCAAATACATGGCTATATTATCTGGGTGCCAGTACTCATTTACAAGCTCAGCATTCTGACCCTGAATCTGTGGCATTGTGATTTGTTGTTGTTTTCTAACATTCTTTAAGTCTCCTTCCTCAGCCAGATTTGCTGTTATTCTCCACATCAAATGAAGCAAAGGATCGGTGCAGAGAGCTGAACACAGGGTAATAATGTGTTAAGAGTTCCTTGTTATTTTCAAAGTGGCAAGAAAAATGCAAAACAAAAATAAATGTCATGAAAACATTTATATTTATAATTTCAAAGCTCAGTGTAAATTACTTTTGCAAATTTGTAACCTCTTTATAATTAATTGTGTCTTCATTCCTAACAATCCCGAGCAGTTGAATTGCTGGTTAATTTGAGGTTTTCAAAATAGGCTTGAATAATACTCTACCATAAAAATAACATTCATATGTAACCACTGACAGTTACCACTTGGTTAAGGTATCTTGTTTCTAATTTTACAGGTGTAAGATCTGGCTTGCTTCAGCCAGCTTCTTTGCTGGTCTCATCACCGGTGATTTCCAGTTAAAACTACAGCACACTTAGATGATTGGAAAACAGTATAGACATGTGAGGAAGAGATTCAACTTCTGAGGTACAAACATTCCTTAATGATTACCAGAAAAATCTCCAGAGTGAACACATTCAAAAGCATCTAATAAAATATTTCAAGCCAATGGGAATTTAATGTGTCCATCTTGGGTTTAATTTGACATTAATTGACATTCTTATGGTGTATTAAAAGACCAAGTTAGTGTGATATTCTTAGGGGTCATGAAATATATTGCTTTTTATAGATGATTTGAGTCTTGTGTTAAAAAGAAGTTGTGCTTTAATTAAATCAACAATTCTTTCAAGATTAAGAAAGACAATAAAAAGCATATGAGTTTATGCCTTTTTATGAGCCAGCAATGCTCCTAGAAGTTAGTGGTAATATATAGTTCAGATATTTTTATGGTAATTGCTTTCAGATTTTAAGGAAGCAAGTTCAAATGTTTCTAGAGAAGCGTCCAGTGCTCATCTTAGTTCTCTAGGGTGCAAAGAAATGATGTTTATCTCTAATCTTTGTGCCCAGAAGGGAAAACAAACAAACAAACAAACAAACAAAAAACCTTGTGATTTTTATAGTACTCATTTCCTCAGGTTATTAGGTCCTACTTCTGCACCCGTAATATTATAATATTGACATCCTCTTTCTGATACACAAAACTGTGTCCTCCCTCCAGTACACTGTTAGTGACAAATAAGCCTGAAGTTTTTTTCTTTCTTAAAGTCAGCAAGACAATTCTCATCAGTTTCCTTGTGTCTCTAGGTGAATTTACTTACTTTTAAGATTTAGTACATCAGTCAATGTCCAGTCTGGTGCCAAGTGGCTATGCTTCTAAAATAATCATCATGAAAGTGTATAATATTCTTTGGCTTCATACATACAAATCCTCTTCAGTTTAGGCTAAGCCTATCTCATAAATTTGGAATACATCTTCTTTAATGCTGCATAATTTTAGAGCCATGCTCTTGCCTAAGATCAGGCCATAATTTTCAGTCCAGGCCATAATTTTTCATTCGTACAGAAAGTTTAATAATAGAGTGATGTCAAAATTATATTAAAAATTTCAGACTCACACAAAAGCAAAACTGTAGCATAGTTAATTGGAAGGTAGATTTACCAGTATTTTCTTTATGGTATTTTTCTTAAAATATTAAGAAATTTATTTGCCACACTGAGATCAAATAAGTACCTTTTAATAATTTATTGTTCCTTTCCTGCATATTTGAAATACAATACATTTAATCATAACATGTACACATGCTTACATGCATAGGGGCTCTGTCCTTTTTTTTTTTTTTTCCTTTTTAAAACTCAATATTCAGTATCAATACCTTAGTTCTGGAGTCTGCAAATGCTTTTTTGTGAAAGACCAAATAGTAAATATTTTCAGCTTTGTTGGAACTACTCAAGTCTGCTGCCATACCACAAAAACAGCCACAGTCAATATATAAGGAATGGGTGTGGCTGCATCCCAATAAATGTTTACAAAAGCAGGTGCTAGCCCATGGGTCCTAGTAGTTGACCTGGTGGCTTTGGTATCTTGTATGTTCTCAGAAGCATATAAACCTCTGAGATAAGATTTCAGGCTGCCTTGTTTATGGTTATATCTACCTTTTTAGGATAGGTTTTAGTATGTACCCAATATGAATACTGAGTGAAAAAATAATTTCTGTTCTGTGTTCAAGCAAATATATTTTATATGTGTAAGAATAACAGTTAAAAGTATATCTGTAGGAGTGACATCATCAAAAATGGTGGGAACTCAAAGAGCATGTCTCACTGCAGAAACACTGGAAAACCTGGCAAAAACTGTCAGAATCAACTTTGTCAGAACTCTGGAAAACAGTCAAAGGTTTTACAGCAATCAACTGAACTTTCAATCAATAAAAAGGCAACTGAACACTGGCAAGATAACTTTGTAAGAATTTAACTTACCCTTGACTTTACTTCCCCCAGATGGATGGCAGTCTTGAAGATGGCAGTCCACATCCCCAGTGTGGGCTCCTAGGGCCAAAGGGAACACAGAAAACTTTGTTTTCAAAGAATTATTGCTGTCTGTTTTGATCTCTCTTGGAGCTCCCTGAAGCCTAATGCAAAGAGTTTGCTTTTATTTCTCTAATTCAAAGCTCTTTCAGAGAAGAGAAGCAGTAACATGGCTGCAGAAGGCAGTGGTTGAAAATATTCAAAGGCAAATGAACTTGCTGCCATGTAAGACAAATGATATCAATTGTGAGAAACAATAGACACCTCAAAAAAGCTGGAAGGTTGGGGCGCCTGGCTGGCTCAGTCAGTTAAGCGTCTGACTTCGGCTCAGGTCACGATCTCACAGTTCGTGAGTTCGAGCCCTGCGTCAGGGTCTGTGCTGACAGCTCAGAGCCTGGAGCCTGCTTCACATTCTGTGTCTCCCTCTCTCTCTGCCCCTTCCCTGCTCATGCTGTGTCTCTCTCTGTCTCAAAAATAAATAAACATTTAAAAAAAAGCTGGAAGGAAATGTTGGAAAGAAGATCCTTTTGAGGAATAAGGGCTTTGAAAAGTTCTCATGTATATCAGGGAATCTACAAGGCCATGCTCATGATCAGAGTTAGAAATATGCTCAGAAAAAACTTGAGAAGATCTCAAGCTCTTAACTGTCATAGGCATTCAAGCCCATGCAAATAGGAAAACAAGGCCAAGCCAGAATTGTAAACAGCTGGAGCACTGAAGACATGTCCCAACAAACATACAGAGAGAGCCCTGCTGCAAAGACTGAGGGATTTTTTTTTTTTTTTGGCTCCAGGCATCTAGAGACTTCAGTGGCCACATGCAACAAAGTCTTTAGTCTCTCCAAAAATATGTTATAAATGTCACTAAACAAATAAGTAAAACCACAACAAGCAGCAACAATAAATTCTGGGGAAGGAGGAGATTTTGAATTTTAGAGTTACTTTATTATAATATTTCTTTATTTCTTTATTATTTTTTTAACGTTTATTTATTTTTGATAGAGAGAACATGAGCAGGGCAGAGGTGGAGACAGAGGATTTGAAGAAGGCTCTGTGCTGATAGCAGTAAGCCTGATGTGGGTCTTGAACACATGAACCACAAGATCATGACCTGAGCCAAAGTCAGAAGCTTAACCAATTGAGCCACCCAGGTGCCTCATTATATTATAATATTTAAGATATCAAGTTGTCAACAAAAATTATGGGGCATGCCAAGAAACTATGGTCTATTTATACACACACACACACAAAGAAATGAATAGAAACTATATCTGAGAAAGCCCTTTGGACTTATGAGACAAAGATTTAAAACAACTTTTTAAAATGTGCTCAAAGAGCTAAATGTAATAATGAACAACAACAACAACAACAACAACAACTAAAGGGAACCAGGAAAAGAATATATCATCAAGTAGAGAATGTCAATAAAGAGAATTTATAAAAATAAGCCAAATATAAATTTAGATACTGAAAAATATAATAGTTAAAATGAAAACTTCATTAGAAGATACTAACATAAGACTTGAGCAGGAAGAAGAAAGAATCAGTGAACTTGAAGATAGGACAATTGAAATTATCCAGTCTGAGAAGCAGAAAGAAAAAAGAATAAAGAAAACTGCACCAAAAAGTAGAAGAGGAGGGAAAACTTTCTAGTTCACTTTGTGAGGCCAGCATAGCTTTGAAACCAAAGCCAGACAAAGACATTACCATAAAAGGAAACTATAAACCAGTATCTCTAATGAATATAGTTGCAAAAATCCTCAATTGAATTTTAGTAACCCAAATTCAGCAGCATATTGAAAAGATCACACACCATGGCCATGTGAGATTTATCTCAGGAATGCAAAGATGGTTCAACATATAAAAACTAATTGATATGATGCACCACATAAATAGAAAAAAGGGGGGAAAAACCCCATGTGACCATGTCAATTGTTACAGAAAAGCATTTGACATAATCCAATAATCTTTCATGGGTAAAACACGCCACAAACAAGGAATAGAAAGAAACTTGCTCAGAAAGACAAAGGGCATTTTCAAAAAACAAAACAAAACCCCCGAAAAAAATTTTAATTAAAAGATTAAAGAAATTTTTCCATATGATCAGGAACAAGACAAGAACACCTGCCTCCATTCAACATTTTACTTGGAAGTTCTAGCCAAAACAATTATTCAATAATAAAAAGAGGTAAAAGTCATCCAGATTGGAAAGGAAGAAGTAAAACTCTCTCTTTTCACAGATGACATGATCTTATATAGAGGGAATCCTAAAAAATTAAGAACAACAATCAAACTATTAGAGCTAATAAATTACCCGAAGTTTCAGGATACAGTATCAACACACAAAAATCAGTTACATTTTAACAAACTAATAGTGAACAATCCAAAAAAGGAAATTAAGAAAAAAGTATCTTTTACAAAAGCACCAAAAAAAAATTTATTAATAAATTTAGCCAAGGAGGTACAAATTTTATACAGTGAAAACTATGAAAACAATGGTGAAAAAATTAAAGAAATAGACAAAAGGAAAGATACCGTTTGTTCATAGATTGGAAAATGTAATATTATGAAGATGGCAATACTCTCCAAGGTGATCTACAAATTTGAGGCAACCCCTATCAAAACCTAATGGCCTTTTTCTTTGCACAGATGGAAAGAAAAATACTAAAATTTGTACCAAATTGCAAATTACCTCTAGTAGTCAAAACAATCTTGAAAAAGAAGAACAAACTTGAATGACTCACACTTCCCAATTTCAAAATTTACTACAAACTATAGTAATCAAAAAAGTTTGGTACTGTCATAAAGATAAACATATGGCTCAGTAGAATACAACTGAGAGTTCAGAAATCAGTCTTTACATCTTTGGCCAATTGATTTTTGACAAGAGTGTCAAGGTCTTTTAATGGAGGCAGACAGAACAGGTTCTTCAACAAATGATTCTGTAAAAAATGTCTACATGCAAAAGATATCTACATGCAAAAGAATAAAGTTCAATGTCTACCTCACATAATATTAAAAAATTAGCTCAAAATGGATCAAAAGTATAAGATCCAAAACTATAATATTCTTAGAATAAAAAAATCGAAGTAAATCCTGATGTTGGATTTGGCAATGGATGCTGAAATATGACACCAAAAGCATGAGCAACAACAACAACAAAATGGATAAATTGGACTTCATCAAAATTAAAACTTCTTGTGAATCAAAGGACACTATCAAGAGAGTGAAAAGACAACTCATAGTATAGGAGAAAATATTTGCAAATGATATACCTGATAAGGGTCTAGTGTGTGGTACATGTAAAGAACTCTCACAACTCAACAACAAAGGGAAAAACAACACAAATTTAAAATGAATACTGATACATTCTACAATATAGATGAAGCTTGACTGAAAGAAACCAGATACAAAAGACTACATATTGTGTACATGTGATTTTACTTACATTAGATATCCAGAAAGGGCAAATTCATAGAGACATAAAGCAGGTTAATGGTAGCCAGGGGCTTAGGGAAAGGAGAATGGGGAATGACTAATAAATGTGCACCAGGTTTCTTTCTGGGGTGATAAAAATGTTTAGAACTACACAGTGGTAATTGTTGCACAACATTTTGAATGTACTAAATGCCATTGAATTGTATTCTTAAAATGGTTAGATTTTATGTTGTGTGCATTAACCATAAAAAGTGTATGGCATGAGTTTTTAAAAATAAATTAATAGGGGCACCTGGGTGGCTCAGTCGGTTAAGCATCTGACTTTGGCTCAGGTCATGATCTCATTTGGGCTCTGTACTGACAGCTCAGAGCCTGGAGCCTGCTTTGAATTCTGTGTCTCCCTCTCTCTCTGCCCCTTCCCTGTTCACGCTCTGTCTCTTTCTCTCTCTCAAAAATAAACAAACATTTAAAACTTTAAAAAATAAACAAATATAAATATTTATATATCTCAACTATAAAATTCTATGATGCCACCTGACTCTATTTCTACTTTAGCATCGTCTTAAGCATCAAGGCTTCAAGTGTCAGAAAGCCTTGGTTAATAGCTTTCAACACTAAAAAAAACGTTTATAAATGGGGGTGCCTGGGTGGCTCAGTCAGTTGAGCTTCTGACTTCTGCTCAGTCATGATCTTGCATTTGTGGGTTCCAGAGCCGCATAGAGCTCTATGCTGACAGCTCAGAGCCTGGAGCCTGCATCAGATTCTGTGTCTCCCTCTCTTTCTGTCCCTTCCTCACTCACACTCTGTCTCTCTCTGTCTCTCAAAAAAATAAAAGAAAACATTAAAAAATTAATAAAAAAGAAACATTTATAATTGTACAGGTGAGCCTAGAATTAAAAGTTCTAACAAAGTCAATCTACCTGAACTGAAATGTTTCCATGCAGGGTTGTGTGTGTGTGTGTGTGTGTGTGTGTGTGTATGCATACATGTGTGTAGGTCTGTGTGTGTGCGCGCGCAAATTTTTCAGATGTAAAAGGGCAATGATGATGACTTGAGATTATTGTGAGGATCATAGTCTTGAATACCAGGGGAAAACCATTGGTATTATTTAAAGATATGAAAACTGAATTTGTGAAAAGAGATGAAAAGAATTAGGGATCAACTTGACTAGTGGCGATAAACTGAAGATTGGTTTAATAGGTGGAACCAAGTTACTGTATTAAACATAACTACTTGGGGAAAATGAAAGAATGTCGCATTACCTACCTCAAAAATGTGGAAGGCCAGGTGGGGCAGGTGTGGTGGATTTGCAATAGTAAGCTCTGTGAGAGTGGGGGATAGCAAAAGATCTGTGCCATCCTTACCTTGCAAAGTCACAGTAATTTTGATGGCTTAATGGGCCAAAATAAAAAGAGAATTATTCTTTTTCCTAAATATTTATAAAGACTTTTGGCATTTCTCTTCAGATAGGTCAGATAACTTTGGTAACTAAGAGGATTGTAATAGACAATGGGACTATGGGACTGAGACCATGTTTGTAGAAGAAAGAAGTTTCCTTAGAGTCAGAGACAATACATACATTTTTTAAATGTGGTTTTCTTTGGAAATCTTTTAAATAGATTACATTCTAATCTATAAAAAACTATTTTATTACCATTTCGCTTGAGAGGAATGAAATGATTAGATGGCCACTCAAATTTCACTTACGTGAAGTAGGAGAATCATGTTTTTCTGATCATAACTCTCTCAAAATCCATAAATTCATAAAAACAGAATTGCACTTGAGACAAAATTTAATTCTTTAACAGTCTTACTTAATTTTAACCATTTTTGTAGACAGGTAGTATCACTAACACAGTTCCCAAGAAAGTCAGTAGCCTGACTATAGATTACAAACACATTTTATTACTACAAATAGAAACATAAATCTAGCATCAGCCTGGGAAACTTTAAAAATATATCATCAATAGTGCAAAATTCCTGCTATATGCAGCGTACAGGACACTACACTGAAGAAAGTCCTGAAAGGGGACCTTCCTGATGAGAAAAATAAATTCACCCACAACTTTCTCAACACTTGGATTAAATACAAAAGTAAATAAATTAAATATAAGGAAAAAAAACTCAAAACTAGAATAAAAACTTTCTCTTTTTGACATCACATATTAGATATCCTGAAAAACCCTTAGGCTACCAAACATTTAAAATTCTGGATTCAGGGGCGCCTGGGTGGCGCAGTCGGTTAAGCGTCCGACTTCAGCCAGGTCACGATCTCGCGGTCCGTGAGTTCGAGCCCCGCGTCAGGCTCTGGGCTGATGGCTCAGAGCCTGGAGCCTGTTTCCGATTCTGTGTCTCCCTCTCTCTCTGACCCTCCCCCGTTCATGCTCTGTCTCTCTCTGTCCCAAAAAAAAAAAAAAAAAATTCTGGATTCAAAAAAAAATTTCTAAATGACCAGCTGAGCCACTAACAAAGTAAGGGAAAAGTCAAAATTCAAAAACTAAGGTAAAGGAGAAGTCTAGGGAAGTAAGCAATAACTGAAGCCATGGCTGCTCTGAGCATCTTTTAAATTGCTTCAATGACCTAGAAATGAACCCTAGATATGGTCCTAGAGGTAGGATGGGACTGAATTCAGTAGATAATGCTCAGTTCTCATATAAAAGAAAATATTGGATTAGACATCCTATTGCAAAGCCCTACCCCCTGAAGGGTAGTACCCATGCTTAAAGGGTGAAATACATAAATAAAGAAACTTGCCTCTCACAGATCTGGCTTTAGATAGAGAGGGGGGAAATTTCTCATGTGGGTTTGAAGCTATAATTCTCAATATATAATTCTTCCAAAAAAATAAGAATTTGGTTTGAAGTCATCTTGAATTGGAGGATCCTTTTCCATGTCTAACAAAAACAAACCAAAAAATGAAAGTAAAACAAAAGTAAACTGAAATTTTCCAGGAAAGAACATTAAATACAGACCTCAAAATTAAAAAAAAAAGTATCAACAAATATGAACCCCCAAGAAAAAACTTCACAAATAGATGAAGAAAAAAAAGCCAACTTATGATAAAGAAGAAATAATGAACCTGTAAATATTCAGTAATCAGAGTGATTAGATGCAAAATATAAAGTGAGTTTAATATGCTTAAGGAAATGAAAGAGTTCATTTTATCAAAAAATGAACAGGCAGGGGGTGCCTGGGTGGCTAAGTCAGTTAAGCAACTGATTGTGGCCCGGGTCATGATCTACTGGTTTGTGAGTTTGAGCCCCATGCCGGACTCTGTGTTGACAGCACAGAGCCTGCTTGGGATTCTCTCTCTCTTCCTCTCTCTGCCCCCTCCACTATGTCTCTCTCTCTCTCAAAATAAATAAACAAATAAACTTAAAAAAAAATGAACAGGCAGAGGTACTACTTCTGGTAATAGTGGATTACCTTCATTTGGACCAACCCTACTGTAGAGCACAATAATCCCTGTACAAAATACTACTTAAAAAGGCAATTATTTGAAGGCATAGGATAAAAGCAGGCAGATATTGAAGGGGAATCATCTTTGAGAAAAGTTAACTGAGAGAGATTCCCATACACATGGCTTTCTTCCAGTCCGCAGTGATAGGAAATTTTAACTAGAGCAGAAAACCACTGTCTTTCTGGCTAGAGGAGTCAATGGATAAAGTTAGGTACTACTGCAATGACTGAAAAGTTAGGGGGATATGGAAAAGGAGGGATGTATACAGTGGATAATAATAACATCTAATAATAATCTACAAAAAACTGTATCCAAATCTTTGGTTGAACCCTGAATTATGCAAGCATGAGGGAGATTACAAGAGCTAAAATGCTGAGAGAACTGAGCTGCAAATTCAGCTCCTGCCAAATGCAAGGAAAACGGAGCTTATGGTTCAAGTCCAGCCAAGAGAACTCCCTCCTAAAACAAAATAAACATAGTCAGAAGCCAATAATAGATTCCCTCTCTACAACAGATTGTCTACAAAATTAAGTATAAAATTTAAGAATTACAGATATGTGAAGAAACAGAGAAAGGTGTTTGTAATTAAGGGAGAGAGGAGTCAATAGAAATAGACTCTAATATGATGCAGATGGTAGAATTAGTGGTTGTGCACTTTCAAGAAGTTATAATAAACATATTCAAGAACTAAAAGAAAATATAGTCTTAATGAGTGAACAGATAGAGAATCTCCATAGAGAAGCGGACACTAACAAACAAGGGAAAAATAACCAAATGGAAATTAATTAACTGAAAAGTTCAGTATCTGGAAAAAAATTTCACTGATGGGTTTAACAACAAATTGGAGATGGCAGAAGTAAGGGTTAATATACTTGAAGTTAGAGAAATAAAAATGACAATCTTAAAAACAGAGGTAAAATTATGGGGTAAAATGATCTATGTAACAATATCATGTAGTGTACATGTTGGTATTGCAATCATTTTGCAATCATGTTGCATACCTGAAACTAACATAATGCTGTATTAATTGTATCTTAATAAAAAAAAATAGAATTATAAATATGAAAAAAAGCAACCAGAAATAACACACAGTGGAATAGAGGATCAAATTGACAACAGAACTTCAAAAATAATTCAGTCTAGAAGAAAATGAGACTTCTTTAACCTCTGTAAGAAAAACTGGTCAACATATATTTCTATGCCCAGCAAAAATATCATTTAAAAAATGAAGGAAAAATAAATACACTGTTCATATAAAAAGGGCTTTTATTAACAGGTTTATTATGGGTTGACAATTCTGAAGCTACTTTCTTTGAATTATGCTATGCCAATGAATAAATATTTTAAAAATAATGGGAGCCAAGGTTATCACTCCTGGAGAAGGGATTTAAAAAATAAGGAAAGAAAAAATTGTATAAGGTACCCAGTAGTATTGAATTGAAATTAATACCAATTAATCCATTTCGCACACACACACACACGCACATGCACACACACACACACACGCACACACACACACACTGTAAAGCTCTGTTGTTGAGAAGCCTTAGAAGCAATGACACACCAGAGCAATAAGTAAATCTATTGACCTGACATTGGTTTGTAAATACTACTCTTTCCAAAAGGAATCAGTACTTTTGGGACAAAGAGCTGATTCTAGGATTGGGACATAGAAAGTACTAGATAATCTCACAATATCTTATTTCATCAGAAAGTAAGAAACTGGCAAAAAAAAATGATGGGTACATATCAAAAGTATATAGGGACTAGCTGTAAAGGTCTCCATCTAGAAACCTGGAATTGGACTTTTCAAAGAATTGATTTATGTTTCATTAATTTTGTCTCTTTTGTTTTCAGCTTCTTTGGTTTATTTTTTTAATTATTTATTTTCAGAGAGAGATTGTGCATGTGTGAGAAAGAGAGTGGGGGAGGGGCAGAGAGAGGCAGAGAGAGAATCCCAAGCAGAGCCCCACTTGGGGCTCAATATCAAGAATTGGGAGATCATGACCTGAGCCAAAATCAAGAGTAGGACGTTCATCCAACTGAGTCACCCGGGTGCCCTAGTTTTATTGACTTATCTTTATTATTTCATTCCATTTGTGTACTTTGGATTTATTTTGCTCTTCTTTTTCTAGGTTCTTGATGAGGGAGCTTAGATTACTGATTTGAGACTTTCCTCTTTTCTAATGTATTTTAGTATTATTAATTTCCTTCTCAGAACTGCTTTAGCTGCATGCTAAAAATTTTGACGTGTTTTATTTTCCTTTTCATTTAAACACATTTTTTACTTCTCTTGAGATTTCCTTTTTGACTTATGGGTTATTTAGAAGTCTGTTGTATAGTTTCCAAGGGTATGAATTTACTTGGTATCTTTCTGTTATTGATTTCTAGTTTGATTCTCTAGTGGTCAGAAATCATACTCTTCAAGATTTCAATTCTTTTAAATTTGTTGAGGTTTGTTTGTTTATTGGCCAGAATGTGGTTTTACTTGGTGTATGTTCTATGACTACTTAAAATAAATTTGTATGTGCTGTTTTTGGGCAGATCCCAAATATTTTTTGGATCCTTTTGGCTAATTTTTTTTGAGCATATACTTTATCCAGATTTCCTTAGTTTTTAGTTAATGTCTTTTTTGTTCTAAGATTCCATCCATGATACCACATTATATTTAATCATTATGGCTTCTTCAACTCCTGTTGGCAGTGACTGTTTCTCAGACTTCTTATCTTTTTAATTTTTTTTTAACATTTATTTATTTTTGAGAAACAGAGAGAGACAGATCATGAGCTGGGAAGGGGCAGAGAGAGAGAGAGAGAAGGAGACACAGAGTCTGAAGCAGGCTCCGGGCTCTGTGCTGAAAGCTCAGAAATAACACACAGTGGAATAGAGGATCAAATTGACAAATTGTGGGGTTTGAATTCATGAACCGTGAGATCATGACCTGAGCTGAAGTCGGATACTTAACCGACTGAGCCACCCAGGCTCCCCTTCCCTTTTTTTGGTGACCTTGAAAGTTTTGAGGAGTATTGATCAGGAATTTTGTAGAATGTTCTTCAATTTGGATTTGTCAGATATTTTCTCTTGATTAGACCACATGTATGTGTTCTTAGGAGGAAGATTACAGAGGGGAAAATAGTATTTTCATCATATCATATGAAGGCCGTATACTATCAACATGACTTATTATTGTTGATGTTGTCCTTAATTACTTGGCTGAAGTAATGTTTGTCTTATTTTTCCACTGTGAAGTTATAACCCCCCCTTTTCGATACTATACTCTTCAAAATAAAATCACTATGAATAGCCCACATTTAAGGATTGAGGATTTTGCTCCAGCTCCTTGAAAGTAAAGTAAATTATTTGGAATTCTGCATGGAAGAATTACCAAAGAATTACCAAAAGGATTACCCCCTTTCCACATATATTTATTTATTCAGTTAGTAATTTATATCAGTATGACCTTATGGATATGTATTTTATATTTTGGGTTATAATACAATACTATTTTATTTGTTGTGTTGCTTAAATTTTTTCCGGCTTTGGCCACTGGGACCTCTTCCAGTTGTCTGTGCCTCTTTCATACACCTCCTATATTAGTTTTCTAGAGTTGCTTCACCAGAGTACCAAAAATGCAGTAGTTTAAAACAACAGAACCGTGTTCTCTCACAGTCTGGAAGCCAGAGGTTTGAAACTAAGGTGTTGGCGTGGCCATGATCCTTTTGAAGGCTGAAGGGAAGAATCCTGTGTCTTCCAGCTTTTGATGCTTGCTGACAATCCTTGGCATTCCTTAGCTTGTAGACTCATCACTCCCATTTTTGTCTCTGTTTTCACATAGCATTTTCCTTTCTATGTTTTTGAGTGCCTTGTCTTCTTATAAGGATACCAGTCATTGGACTTAGAGCCCAACCTATTATAGTATGACTTCATCTTGAGTATTTTCAGATCTGCAAACAGTATTTCCAAATAAGGTCACATTCCTTGGTTCTATATGAAAATGAATTCTGGAAGGATACTTACTACCCCATTATCATTGTGAGATTCTTTTTGAGGATTTCCTAAAATTATGATATTACAAGATACTTCAGGATAATGTTGTATATTCCCTATGCCAGTACTAGAATCAGTTATTTCTCCATGGAATTCCCTGTCCTTTTATTGGAGAATGTAGTAGAAACCAAGGTATGGGAGCTAGGTGTGACTGTTGTTACTGGGATGGTGTTACTTCTAGGCCCTCTCAGACTGCAGCATAAGAAAATATGTGTGTCTATTAATCCGTGTGTGTAGACCTATATATATACTTCTATATGTAACAATTTACAAGTATATTAAGCTAAAAATGAATTCATATTAATCTTTTCAATTCTGATTCATCACCACATGGATCATTCTAGCCTTCTTCTCTTGCTTACATGTAACATCCCAGCCTAACAGTGAGAAACCTGGCTGTAACCTTCCACCATCTATTTACTTAATTGTTCAATTCCAGGGTACATCTATAGAGGTATCAGAATTGTTAACCCATACCCCCATGGGAAACATTTTTATCAACTTTTTAAAACACACTTCCCTCCCTCCTTTCTCTTTCGGTGAGGTTGCTTCAAATATTTGTAGTACAATTAGACTGTTTTGTCAATTTTGAATTCCATTTTAGGTTCTCTGAACTCCAAAATATTTTTTTAATTTGCACATATTAAGATTCATTCTTTGTGTTTTGACAAACGCATAGTGTCATGTATCCACTATTAGAGTTCCTACAGAATAGTTTTACTGCCCTAAAAGAATTCCCTGTACTTCAACTTGCTTAACCCTCTTGCCTTCCTCTGACCTCCTGGCAACCACTGATCTTTTACCTCCATAACTTTGCCTTTTTCAGAATGTCATATAGTTGGAACCCTATAGTGTATAGTCTTTTCAGACTGGCTTCTTTTTAGCAACATGCATTCAATATTTATCCATGTCTTTTTTTTGTGACTTCTTAAAATCATTTTAAAAACTCTCTGAATAGTATTCCATTGTATGGATATACCAGTTTGTTTATCTATTCACCTATTGAAGGACATTTTGGTTGCTTCCAGGTTTTTGGCAATTATGAATAAAGCTGTTATAGAAATTTGCATCCAGGTTTTGGTGTGTGCATAAATTTTAAAATAGTTTGAGATGAATTAGAATGAAACCACAACATATCAAAACTTGAGATGCAGGAAATGCACTGTGCAGAGGTAATTAAACCCAAGGAAACAGAAGGAAGGAAATAATAAAGAAGGTGGACATAAATGAGATAGAGAATGGCAAAAAAAAAAAACAAACAATAGACAAAATCTATGCAACTTGGTATTTTAAAAAGATAGAAAAGAATAATTTATCTTTACTTAGGATAACAAAGGAAAAATAGAGAAGATTAAATTACTAAAATCAGAAATAAAATAGGGGACTTGTCAATTTTCCAAATTTAAAAAGTAAAATAATGGAATATTATTCTATGAAAAATTGTATGCCAGAAAATTAGATATCCTTAATGGAATGGATAGAAAGACACAATTAGATACTGAAAGACACAAACTACCACTCAGGAAAAAAAATAGAAAAACTGAATAAATCTATAAAAAGTAATGGGATTGAATTAGTTATCTAAAAAGTTCCCACAAAGAAAACTCCAAGCCCAGCTGATTTCATTAGCAGACCTCCAGTCTTGCATGGTTTTGGGCTCTTATCAGGTGTCACTTCCTCTTGTGCCTACTTTAAATGCCACCATACTATCTCAGATCTTCACTCTCATCTGCATTGCCTGCCAGTGCCTAAAAGCCAGAATTCCCCACCTCAGAGAGAGCCTCCAGCCTCTGTGAAGTGCCTTTCCAGTTGTCAAAGTTGTCTCTGAAAGTACAAATTAATGTTTCCCTCAGTGTTATGGTAATAGTGCTATGATACATAAGTTTTAACTGTCTTATCTCTGTTTTTCCAATAAACTCTGTGATTTTTAGTGTGTAATTTTAGAGAGTACGAGTTTTGTTTTGTTTTGTTGTATTCCCTAGGACCATATGAAGGCCTATATGTCTATTTCCTAGGATTTTTGTGAGAGTTAACTAAGCTAATAAATGTATGGTGCCTAAAATATTCCTGGTACATAATAAGCTTTCTTTAAGTACTTACTGTTATTAAGGATGACTTTTTTCCTAATGTGATTTTTTTGGGGGGTTTCTGTTTTCCACAACTGAGTATGTGTTACCCTAAAATTATAGAAACATGCCATTTTAGTAGTAATTACCTTCATGAAACTGATGAGTGTTCAAAATTTCATTTTAGTTTAATTACAAATAAACCACACATAAGCCAGGATCAATATTTGAGATTAATTAATAAGAGAGACCTGTATGAACATGGTAGGATGCAAAATGTGAAATGATCATCATTCTAAACCCAGTTCTGATATCTAGGCCTAGAACTGACAATTGAGGACAGCATAAATTTTAGACACCATAACAGAGGGAAGATGTTTTCATCATATGATAAGGTAGTCTTGAAAATATAAATATCAGTAAAAAATTGGTGTCCTATTCACAAACATGCTAGGGCTATAGTGATAAAGTATGGTGGTCAGGTAGAAACTTTCTGTAACCTTTGAAAAACCTAATACAATTTTCAGGGGTAAAGAGAATGTGATTTCTAGGCATATTCATAGACATTTATTTCACATCAGAAATTATAAAGAGATGTCAAAGGATTTCAAATCTGCCATACTTAAGAGCAATGCAAGCCTAGTTACAGTTATTGAAGTTCAAATGTGTTGGCCTCAAAGGAGAGATGTTCAGCTCAAAAGTGTTCAGTGATCATCTGAGACTCTTGAGGCAAACATTTATAAGCCTTTTATGTCGCCGAAGCTCTTGAAACACATGCACACATGCACATACATGCATATAATAAAAAGTATAGATAACTGTACCACTTGCAGATTGAAGTTAGGGCAAAAATAGGGAGAAAGATATCAAGACACACTAATCTAAACTTTTAATAACCCTTGCAACTACATGGATGGAACTGGAGGGTATTATGCTAAATGAAATTAGTCAGAGAAAGACAAAAATCATGACTTCACTCATATGAGGACTTTAACAGACAAAACAGATAAACATAAGGGAAGGGGAACAAAAATAATATAAAAACAGGGAGGGGAAAAACCATAAGAGACTCATAAATACAGAGAAAAAACTGAGGGTTACTGGAGGGGTTGTGGGAGGAGGGATGGGCTAAATGGGTAAGGGGCACTAAGGAATCTACTCCTGAAATCATTGTTGCACTATATGCTAACTAATTTGGATGTAAATTTAAAAGAATAAAAAGAAAATTTAAAAAAAAGCCCAATACTGTTTAGAATCAGACACGCACACACATACACACAAAACAACCACAACAAACTTTTAACAACCCAAGCAGTGAAAATCCAATGTACCAGAGCTGGGGAAGTATGATAATCTGAGGTACCTGTTGTGTACATTTCTGCATAGTCAGATCTTAGTATAGTTTATTTTTACAGTATATTTTATATATTATTATATTTTTATGTCTCTTTCTTTACCTGCACACACATTTTTTTTCAAAAAAAAAGATTTCATTCATTCATTTATCATTCAATACTTACTAAGTACCCCCATGTGCTAGGACTATGCTAACATACCAGTGATTCTGCAGTGAAAAGGGCAATGGAGATTTTCAAAGGGCATGGTCTATAGGTGCTCAAAACTCATACTATGCAAATAAGTGAAGCCAGCAAAGCATATTGTAACAGAGAATGGCAAAGGCTTATTAAACCTGATGAAACCTTCTCTACTGGCATTGAAATTCAGATTATTAAGCAACACTGAGTCACTCACAGGATGCCAATTGGAGACTTCCACAAGATCAAGAGAAGTAGTTATTTCACACTTAAAACACAGAAGGGGATGTTCTGCAATACAGCTTCTGGAGGACGTTTGAATCATACAGTAGAACACTGGGGTAGAGGGAAGACAGACATGGGTTTTGGGGTCCAACGGATATGAGCCAGCACTTCTATGCTTGGCTGAGGAGTCTTCGTTGTCAACTCTAAAGAAAGCACCACTGTACCACCTCTTTCCTATTTCTCATGTCTTTCTACATATTTGCTAATATTATATTCCTGGAGAGCTGAATCGACTTCACTTTTCTTCATGTCCTTAATTTAAATTTCCAAAGAAAAAAAAATCATAAGAAAGACATAAAGACCTACTGGGATTATGACACTGATGACCTACAGGAAGAAACCCTAAAGTAATGGAAAATAAGTTCCAGGTAGAAGCATGAGAACCAGCTGCTTCAAATTTTAAGGGTGCTGGTGAAAAGGGGTTCCATCTAGCTCCTATGAATACAGAGGAGTAATACCTCCTAAAATGTGAGGGGAGGAGTGGTGTATGAATCTTTGAAGGATGCAAATTCACTTTAGAACAATATCAAGGAGAAGCAGCCTCTCAGTGAGGCAGCCTCAGGGCAAAGCCCACACTCTACCCCAGAGCCATGGATCAGACAGTGGGACACAAACAAGCTGAAGGTTACCTGAAAAAGCTTGGCATCCAGTGCAGCCAGGGGTCAGGAGTGTGATGCAGAGAGGGGGAGTCACAGGGGAGTGGCAGAGCCCTTCACAAGGGGCATAAGATGGCTCCCCTGTGCCACTCATCTTGGCCACTGTGAATCAGAAACAGTGCTGTTAGAAGTGAAATAAGGCCCAAGGCAGGACGTGGGGGGGGGGGGGGTGTCTTTCCTAGCTTTTGATTGTAGCAAGGCAGGTTAGCAAGTAGGGTGCCACCCCTTGTGAGCCACCATGGGACCCCTCAGTGAGGGAGAGACGGCATGACACTGATGTGTGCTGTTGGAATGGCCTGACCGCCACCCTTTGCATAGGGGGCAGTAATCTGGAAAATGTTGCTTCCATATGCTGCCCTCTATAAGATCCATATCAAAAAGAAAACAAGCACAGTGAGTAGTTTTCTCTACTTTTAAAGAGTGTTCTGAAAACTCTCCTATTCCTTGATGTCAGAGTAGCAATACCCAGCCTGGGCATATATTTCCCACTCCATCTGGTAGTGATATACTTCCAACTGCCTCTCACTTGTAAAGAGGAAAGAGCCAATAAAGACTTTAATAAGTAATAGGTTTAATAGAACATCTTGAAAGGTGGCCACACATTCTATTAGAATAATTCCAATACAATTTCACAAGAGCAACATTTTGGGTGAATACATAAATCTTAAAAGCAACTAAATAATCACTTAATACAGTGTTGGCAAAGTGCTTCTTTTTCTATATGTATCTAGGCATATAGTGAAACTTTACAATATTTTGGGGAGATAGGTTTGTTGCTGGTATATGCATATGTTTACATTTGAAAACCAAACTCATGGGTAGCTTATAGTCCAAACGCAGACTTTCAAGGGAAGCACATTCCTCATGTAGTTATAATATCATCTCCCTGTTAAATAAAGGTGATACTAAGTAAACATATGTCAACTTTTCCTCCCCCTAAAAGTCACAAATGGCTCTATACATTTTATTCTATATCTTGTTCATTCTCCTTCTAATAAACTCATGGAAAAACCATTTCTTTGTAAAACTGTTCACAGTGCACAGAATATTTGGAAATTAGCAGCAAAATTCATCAGGAAGCAGTTTTCATAAGAAATTAGAACATCACCTCTCCCTTATGCCCTTGTTGCAAATTCTTAAGTGTTAACTAAAACAATTTATATACATGGTTTCCTCCATGACCGAACAAGAGAAATTACACACTGAGTTAGGAACATCTTTCTCCATACATTTTAATAGTTTCTATTATTGGATACTAACTAACGTATTCAGTTTTACTGTACTTCTCTTAGCAGATCCCTCAGATTTAACACTTATAAGTTGAGTAATTACCCAGTGTATATATATTGACAGATCAACAGTCTCAAACAAGCAATGAACAAACTTGCTACATATGTTCATCTCACCACAGATGCTTTCCCCTCCACTCTGATTTTTCAAGTGCATCAAATATTAATAAATACACTTGTGAATATTCTTACATATATCTCTAAGATAATCTTATTTTGTACCAAAATCCATCTTTGCTAGGTTTATAAAATCTTTATATAGGCAAATCTTTTGTAATAAAAAAAATTCTGAGGGTGGCATAGTACTATAAATACAGATTGCTAAAGGCAGAGAAGCAATAGGATTGATTAGCATGGTTTAGACTCAACAAACCACAATGAAAGGCAGATAGCCAAATAGTTACTATTTAGAAAATTCATAATCAGGGCCAAGATGGCAGTAGTATGGGGTGCTGATTAAACGATGCTAGGGCTGCATATCATATAAAAATCCACAGTGATCAACAGTAAGGCCAATGTTAATAGAGTTAATTTAGGACCTGCTAAAAATTCACGGGTAACATAATAATCAATAGCCCTTTATGTATTTGGAATGAGGAAGTGATTTTCAACCAGTAATGTTCTACATGTATGCTAGCTTCCTCTGAGAAATAATGAACCCATTTTACTGAGCATAGTTAGCTGCTCAGTGATCTAGGCAAACATTTATCTTCTCCGAACCTGTGTTCAGAGATGCTGTTACCAGCTCTGTCTGATGAATATGTTATTGTGAAGGTCTGATAAGAAGTCACATCACTGGAGATTTTATATTCTCCTCCTATGTGGCTGATGAAATGATAACATGTCAACTTACACTAGAATGACTGAACTAGACCATGCCAATTTTTGATAAGTGGTGCTTCTCACTTACTAGCTTAAGGTTCCTCAGTGATGCTTGATTTATTTGATCTTCTGTCCTTTCCCGATATAGTTCAAGGTTATATATAATGGAGACAGCATAATATAGAGAAAAGCCTGGGGATTAAAGTCAGAGGGTCTAGATTCAGGGTAAGTTACTTAATTAAACTGTGAGGATAGTGATGATGATGATGATGATGATGACAATGATGATGATGATGGAGGAGGAGGAGGAGGAGAAGAGTTTATACACACTCAGGACTAAGTCTCATATGACATCTTGTTATTAATTCTTTACATCAACCCTCATTTTATGAATGAGGAAACCAAAACTTAAAAACTTATATGACTTCCCAAGTTACCCAGTATTGTAAACAGTTAGTGATTTGAACCCATACAATTAGATTCTATAATCCTCACTATTATCTGCTGCCCTCCCATCAAATGGGGACAGTAACTAACTTGAAGTGACAGTGAAAGTGAAAGACAGCCATAATCCTGTAAAGTTCATGCAATGCCTAATCTGAAAAGACTCACTGAGCCTTTATAAGCAAACTTTTTGGGAGATAAACATTGTGAAAATTTCTTCTCTTTCTCTGTGATCCCCACTGAATTTGAGCTTGAGAAAAAGCCAGTTCATGATAACCTGAGAAAGGATTTCAAGTACACTATACATTAGGAGAGAGGGGGATATTGTTTCCCACTCCACCAACACTAGGAAAACCACAGAGAGGAGTTTTAGAAAGTAAAGGTTGTTATGACCTTGGTAAGTGGTTAGAATTTTTTTTAATAAATAATAGGGATGGTGACATACTGTGGAAACTCTTGGTTATGAAATCTTTTATGTAACTGTCCATAAAAAGAATGGCTACTCATCTCTCTGAGCTTAGTTTTGGGTTAAACATCTAGAATTAAAAGTTTAAGATGTTTTTTTCAAAATCCTTTCTAAATCCTAGGACACTGTGATACTATACATTTTTAATGATAATTTTTCTTTAACAAACCACTTGATGCAAATCCTTGAAAACAAGCCTTTTTATTGTTAAGCTTGCTGGAACTGCCATAAAATTCTTAGAGACAAATAAAATTTTGATTAAAATTTATATAAGCACTCAAAAAGTATACATTCATGTTTACATGCATATGAAGTAGTTTAATTTCAATTAAATTGGGTAAAATTTATCATAAAACACTTGAGATCTGGTAAATTGTTTTTCAGGAACAGATGCTGTTATGACAATTTTAAAAACTTGGTTACATTTTAATGAGAAGATGGGATGAAGCTTCAGTGGTAGTTTTTAAGATCTGAAAACAAAAGCTGACATTCCAGGTTAGTTGCAACAATGCTTTGGTGATACTGGTGTTATTATTATTGTTTTTGTAGATAACTGCTTTTTAGGTATTGCTTTTGAAATCTTTCTGACTTTTAAAACATTTTTTTTAATGTTTATTTATTTTTGAGAGAAAGAGTGTGAGTGGGGGAGTGGCAGAGAGAAAGGGAGACACAGAATCTGAAGCAGGCTCCAGGCTCTGAGCTGTCAGCTCAGAGCCCAACCCAGGGTTCAAACCCACAAACCATGAGATGGTGACCTGAGCCAAAGTAGGACGCTTAGCTGACTGAGCCACCCAGGCACCCCTTTCTGACTTTTTTCTTAATTAGGATATTTTAAATATACAAAACAACTGAACTTTGGAGTAAAATATCCTTATTAATCAGGCACATTTTTTTTTTTAATATTTACTAACTGGCCCTTTTTTTTTTTTTATTTTTTTTATTTTTTTTTAATTTTTTTTATTTTTTTAATATATGAAATTTACTGTCAAATTGGTTTCCATACAACACCCAGTGCTCATCCCAAAAGGTGCCCTCCTCAATACCCATCACCCACCCTGCCCTCCCTCCCACCCTGCCCTCCCTCCCACCCCCCATCAACCCTCAGTTTGTTCTCAGTTTTTA